>NC_079518.1:19716276-19828031 GCF_000801105.2 Raphanus sativus | reverse complement strand
ACGAACACCAACATGGGTGATCATTCAGATGATATCACTGCTGCGTTTGCACTCATGCAACAGCAGATGCAGCAGACGATCCAAGCGCAGCAAGCTGCTGCCGAGCAAGCTGCTCTGAATGCTGCGAACCAACAGGAGGAAGTGGTCCAGATCGGCCAGAGAAACTTACTGCGTAATTTGCCTGCTACGCGATCTGCCATAACCCCTCCACCGTGCACTAGGCAAGACTTCGAGATCAAGCCAGCCTTGATAAGTCTAGTGCAAAGGAAGATCTTCAATGGACTTCCTGCTGAGATACCGATGGACCACATCGAGCACTTCGAGAAGATGTGTGGTTTCACTAAAGCGAATGGAGTACCACCCGATTACATCAAGTGTACTATGTTCCCTTTCTCTCTTGATGGGAAAGCTGCTCGCTGGCTTGATTCACTACCCACCGGATCACTCACCACTTGGGAACAAGTCCGAGAGGCTTTTTTAAGCCACTTCTACACGAAATCGAAGACGGCAGCTCTGAGACAGAAGATCGTGACCTTCAAACAGCTGGTAGACGAGCCGTTCTGCGATGCTTGGGAGCGATTCAATGTTTACCGCAGAGAGTGCCCACATCATGGTTTTGAGGAAGACTATCTGCTGGGAGTGTTCTACGATGGAGTAGGCTGGGAGTACAGGAACGCTTTGAACTCAGCCAGGAACGCTTTGAACTCAGCCAGTAAGGGAGAACATGGCCTCAAGCTCAGCTGACAATAACCGCGAGACTGATCGCACTCAGAAGGTGAAGAGCATCGACAACAGCAAGATTGATGAGCTCTCTGCCAAGGTCGATCAGCTGATTAAGAGTAACCAAAACCAGGTCTTCATCATGGAAGAATCCCCACAGGATAAAGCTACCGCGGAAGGCACATCAGAGGCGGATCAGTCGGCTGAGGATCAGCATGAAGTGAGTTATGTGAATGGGCAAGGATGGCAGTTCAAGAACTATCACCCGAACCCTAACGTGAGGAACAATCCCCACCTGTTCAATGCCCCTAAACCAGACGATAAAGCTCAAGGGAACCAGGGTCAGAACAGTGGATACCAAAGGCCTTATGGCAATCAGGGAAGAACCTTTGTCCTTAACCCAGCTCAGAATGCCCAGTTCCACAGCCAGAAACAGCCGGTTAATCAGCAAGCTGCACAACCGACTCAGACTGCTCCGCATGATGACATGAAGAGCCTCGCCAATATGATGAGCCAACTGCTCCAAGGACAGCAGATCCAAGGGAAAGCACTGAACCAGGTCACAAACGACATCAACACCAGGATGAATCATATGTTCAATGACCTGAGTGTGAAGTATGACAATGTCTCAAGCCATATGAGACAGATGGATATTCAGATTGCTCAGACTGCTGAGAATGTGAAGAGACAGCAAGGAACTCTCCCTGGAAAAACAGACAAGAACCCCAAGGAGTGCAATGCAGTAGGTTTGAGGAGTGGAAAGCAACTGCCTGATCTAGACCCCAGGAGATTCACATCGGCTGAGAAAGGGAAACAGAAGGAGTCAGATCAGCCACCTAAGGCTGTACGCACAGATGAGGAAGACGCAGAACAACCTACTGAGACTGTTCCGCCTGAAGCAGAGCGACCCGCTGGGGTTGTTCCACCGACTGCAGCACCTTCTCCTGCTCGTCAGTATGTACCGAAAGTGCCCTACCCTGTTCCAGCTAAGGCTACACGCAAGGATAAGGAAGAGATGAAGTGCAGGAAGATGCTGGAAGACCTAACTGTCAAGCTCCCTCTGATGAGTGCGATCCAGATGATACCATCCATGCGTAGCTTTGTCAAGGGATTGATCTCTGGGAAGATATCTGATGACAGCGAATTCATGATTGTCTCTAAGGAGTGCAGCGCGGTGCTCCAGAACAGAAGGATCAAGAAGTTGGGTGATCCGGGAAAATTTGTTCTCTCGGTTCAGATTGGCAGAACACTCTTCTCGTGCTCACTAGTTGATCTAGGGTCGAGCATAAACCTCATGCCATACACTGTGGCTAAGCGCCTTGGATACACGGACTTCAAGCCTACCAGGATGTCACTAGTGTTTGCTGATCGATCTGTGAAGTCTCCAGTTGGAATCCTCGAAGATCTTCAAGTTCTGGTTGGGAATACAATTGTTCCTGCCGATTTCGTTGTTCTGGAAGTCGAGGAAGACTCCAATGATCCCCTGATCCTAGGCAGACCATTCCTCTGCACTGTTGGAGCTATCATTGATGTCCGACAA
Organism: Raphanus sativus; assembly: GCF_000801105.2. Classification (NCBI taxonomy): domain Eukaryota; kingdom Viridiplantae; phylum Streptophyta; class Magnoliopsida; order Brassicales; family Brassicaceae; genus Raphanus; species Raphanus sativus. Next base: position 19,825,771 of record NC_079518.1, on the reverse strand, counting down.
GGGAAGATTGATCTCCACCTTGGAGATATTGTGATGAAGTTTGAGATGGATCAGATGCTCAAGAAGCCGATGCTGGATGGACAAACCTTCACTGTCCAAGAAGATGGTGATCCGCTAGAGCCGCATGAAGGAATGATCGAGGAGATTCTCACCGAGGATCCACTTGAACTCGCCTTAGTCAGAGCTGAAGCCGAGCAAAGCTTAGAGAGTGTTGATGCTGATGCCTATGCCAAATTCCTGGATTCAGCCAGGAGTATGGAGAGGATGGTGGCGAATCTAAGTCTGGGGGAGAACAGTGACTCCAGCACAGCGACTGGAACAACCGCGCCTCAGAACCCGACTGTTCCGGCAGCTCAGACCGATGACTCATGGAGCGAGCTGAAAGCTCCAAAGGTAGAGCTCAAATCCCTTCCCAAGGGACTCAGGTATGCATTTCTTGGACCCAACTCCACATATCCTGTCATTGTGAATGCTGACCTGAACAATGCAGAGACTGCTCTGCTTTTGTGTGAGCTGAGAAAATATCGTAAGGCTTTGGGTTATTCTCTAGCTGACATACCTGGCATTTCACCTGATCTGTGCATGCATAGAATACACCTGGAAGATGAATCGATGACTTCTGTAGAACATCAGAGGAGGTTAAACCCGAATCTAAAAGATGTTGTAAAGAAAGAGATAATGAAACTTCTAGAAGCAGGTGTGATCTATGCGATCTCTGATAGTAAGTGGGTTAGTCCTGTGCATGTAGTACCTAAGAAAGGTGGGATCACTGTGATAACCAATGAAAAGAATGAATTGATCCCCACTAGAACAGTTACTGGTCATCGCATGTGCATTGATTTTCGTAAGTTGAATGCTGCGACTCGTAAGGATCACTTCCCACTTCCTTTTATTGATCAAATGCTTGAGAGATTGGCTAACCACCCTTACTATTGCTTTTTAGATGGTTATTCAGGTTTCTTTCAGATTCCCATCCACCCAGATGATCAGGAGAAGACGACGTTCACATGCCCTTATGGAACATATGCATACAGGAGGATGCCCTTCGGCTTGTGCAATGCTCCAGCGACCTTCCAGCGATGCATGATGTCGATTTTTACTGATCTGATCGAAGACATAATGGAGGTTTTCATGGACGATTTCAGCGTCTATGGAAGCTCCTTTCATGTCTGTTTGTCAAATTTGTGCAGGGTACTGAAGCGATGCGAGGAGAAGCATCTGGTGCTGAACTGGGAGAAATGCCACTTCATGGTCAGAGATGGGATTGTTCTGGGACACAAGATATCCGAGAAAGGCATTGAGGTGGACAAGGCAAAGATCGAGGTCATGATGAGTCTGCAACCACCAACTTCAGTGAAGGGAATCAGGAGTTTCTTGGGACACGCTGGTTTCTATAGGAGGTTCATCCAAGACTTCTCTAAGATCGCGAGACCACTCACTCGGTTGCTCTGCAAGGAAGCTCAGTTTGCCTTTGACAGTGACTGCTTAGCCGCATTCCACACGATCAAGGGAGCTCTAGTCAGTGCACCAGTTGTCCAACCTCCAGACTGGGATCTCCCTTTTGAGATCATGACAGATGCAAGTGATTTTGCAGTGGGAGCAGTCCTTGGACAGCGTAAAGACAAGAAGCTTCACGTGATCTACTATGCAAGCAGAACTTTAGATGAAGCTCAATGCCGATACGCAACCACAGAGAAGGAGCTCCTTGCCATCGTGTTCGCTTTTGAGAAGTTCAGATCCTATCTGGTTGGATCAAAGGTGATTGTGCACACAGACCACGCGGCTCTCAAGTACCTGCTCACGAAGAAGGATGCTAAACCGCGGCTCTTAAGATGGATTCTCTTGCTCCAAGAGTTTGATCTAGAGATAAGAGACAAGAAGGGGGTTGATAATGGAGTGGCAGATCATCTCTCCAGGATGAAAGTGTCAGATGAGACAGTTCTTGATGTGGAACAACCGATGGAGTACGTCAATGCGATTGGTCTGCGCAACATGGAGCAGTCGTCACCTGCCATCAAGGACTGTTCCCGCGTAGAAGGAGCATTCGTTGCAGTGATCCAGAAGGAGTACCCGAACCTTCCATGGTTTGCTGAGATTGCCAACTTCTTGGCAGCTGAGAAAGAGCCTTTGAGGTTCACTGGGAATGAGAAGAGGAAATTTCTGAGGGAGGCAAGGCACTACTTCTGGGATGAGCCGTATCTCTATCGGCAAGGCAAGGATGGGATCTTCAGGAGATGTGTTCCAGAGGCTGATATTCCAGGGATCCTTCACCACTGCCATGGTTCCTCTTATGCTGGTCACTTTGCCACCTTCAAGACTGTTTCCAAGATCCTCCAAGCCGGTTTCTGGTGGCCCACTATGTTCAGAGATGCTCACGCCTTCATATCTCGATGCAATTCATGCCAAAGGATGGGGAGTATAAGCAAGAGAAACGAGATGCCTCAGAACTACATCTTGGAAGTTGAAGTGTTCGATTGCTGGGGGATCGATTTCATGGGACCTTTCCCAGTCTCTCACAAGAATGAGTACATCCTAGTTGCTGTGGACTATGTCTCCAAGTGGGTAGAAGCGATTGCTAGTCCAACCAATGATGCGCGAGTTGTAACCAAGATGTTCACCTCCATCATCTTTCCAAGATTTGGAGTGCCTAGAGTGGTAATAAGCGATGGTGGAACTCACTTTATCAACAAGTTGTTCCAAGGATTGCTGAGCAAGAATGGTGTGAAACACAAGGTTGCAACCGCCTACCATCCTCAAACAAGTGGTCAAGTGGAAGTTTCAAACAGAGAGATCAAGAACATCCTGCAGAAGACTGTCAACACCACCCGCAAGGATTGGTCCCTTAAGCTTGACGATGCTCTCTGGGCGTACAGAACAGCCTACAAGACCCCTTTAGGGACCACTCCCTATCATCTGGTCTATGGCAAGGCGTGCCACCTACCTGTTGAGCTAGAGTACAAGGCGGCTTGGGCTGTCAAACTACTCAACTTCGACATCAAACCTGCCAAGGAGAGGCGAACCATTCAGATCCACGAGTTGGAGGAGATCAGGCATCTGGCCTATGAGAGTTCTAAGATCTACAAGGAAAAGACCAAGGCGTTCCATGACAAGCGGATCATCAGCAGAAGCTTTGCTCCGAACGATCAGGTCTTACTCTTCAATTCACGGGTTAAGCTGTTCCCTGGAAAGCTTAAATCTAGATGGTCGGGACCTTTCACCATTAAGGAGGTTCGCCCTTATGGAGCTGTTGTGTTGCTGGACACAAGAGGAGGAGAATTTGTTGTCAATGGTCAGCGTCTCAAGCCATATCTTGCTGACACAACAATCGCTGAAGGTGTAGAGATACCCTTAAGCGATCCCCCTCAAGCCTAATCGGCTCATTGAAGTCAAGCTAGTGACAGAAAACAAGCGCTTGGTGGGAGGCAACCCACTGGTGAGTGTAAATATTGTTTTCTTTTGTCTTTATCTTTCTAGGAACTAACTTGCAGGTTGAAAAATCAAGAAAATTCGAGATCACTCCAGGAGAGCACTCCAGCGGTTGTTCCGCCGATTGTTCCCAGGTAAGTTCTCGAACAAAAAAAAAAATAAAATAATAAAAAAAAAAAAGGGAAGGGGAAGCGGTTTTGATTGGTTTTTAAAAACCAAACATTCCACTTCCCCACTTCATCTCTCTCGCCGCTCACCCCCTCTTTTGAACCCTAAAATCGCAAACTCTCATCTCTCTCTTCCTCATCGATTTTGGTTCTAACCTCTTGGGATTCTCTTGAGATTGGGTTGTTTTGCAGGATTCACCTCTCCACTCAAGGTAATCGGACAAGAACTCTCCCCCTCTTTGCGCATGCAAATCGCGAATTGGGAGTGATTTCTTGGATCCTCTTTTTCCTTTATGCTTGCGATTTCAACCTAGATTGTAGCTCTTGATAGTATATTTGCTACTAGGATTGAATTCATGGTTGATTTTGAATGGAATAAGAACCGATTGTTGCTTGTACTTATTGGCCTTTGCGATTTGTATTGTTGGGATTGAGGCTTGTGTAGGTTGTCTAGTAATCGATGGACTTGGGCTAAATAAGAAGATTGGATTGTTCCATCGTTTCTAGAACAACCAACGAACTGTGCTGATATTGGATTTTGTTTTTGTCTTGCAGATGCCTCCAAAGATGCGGAACGCAAGAGCCACCAAGAGCACAGCTTCTCCAGCCGCGAGTGCTCCACCTGGGTACCCGTGGCCGAACAAGACTGAGGGAGCGCCCATCGACCTTAATGATCCGATGCTCCTTGACTTCAACGTCGAGGGATGGGACAAGGAGTCGGCAGCGATATACAACAAGCTCCTCCTAGCAGAGATCTTGCCCACGCGGTTCGTGAACCAGCAAACACTAGGCGATCTAGGCCTTGACACTGAGGTGTTCGACACGATGCAAGCTATGGGGATCATGCCTCTCTGCTACCAGGCTCAGGTTCTCTACCCAGACTTGGTCAGGCAAGTGCTCGCGACATGCAAGATCACTTACCAGAACCCCAATGCGCCTACGTACGAGAACTGCTTCTTCTCCTTCATGGCTGATGGCAAGTTCTGCACCATCTCTCTCGACGACCTGAACTCGCTATTCGAGATTGCAGACACGCCAAAGGGAGTTTCAGTGGAAAGGAAGTTCAAACCGGCAGACACCTTTTGGGATCTCATTGCAGCCGGCAAGTTCACTTCTCGCAAGGCCTATCAGTCGCAGATCCGGAACCCTGCTATCCGGATCATCGCCAAGATTGTGTCCAATGTGCTGTTCGCGAAGGAGTACACATCCAAGATCACAAATGGAGAGCTCCAGGTTCTCTATACGGGACTTGAGGACGAGATGCGCAGAGAGAACATCACCCCGATCCAGGAAGTCAAGACCAACCCGGGATTTCATCTCATCTCCATGTTCGCTGACCGCAAGGACACACTGGTTCGGACTGATGATAAGAAGGATCGTTGCGGCAGTCTACTCACACCATTGTTCCAGCGCTTCAACATCAACCTCAGCTCGTACACGGTCGTCTCTGAGATGGAGTACATCGATACTCCTTACCTGATCGCATGCCACATCCTGCGCGACGAGACCACCTACAAGTTCCAGGATAAAGAAGGGAACCCTCTGTACTGCAAGCTCCCTATGCCTGGGTTCACAGACTTCTTATCCTTGGAGAACATTGTGTTCTCACCCGATGAAGAGCACCTCTGCGATGATCCGAAGGCGCAGGTTCAGCACGATGATGAAGACATGGATGATGTGGAGCATGTGACTCCACCGGCTGATGGTGAGTATGACTTGGAGGACTTCACCGATGTGACTGATGATCACGCCTACAGACGCTGGATGGTTGACTCCCAGAAGAAGAACAACAGCCTCATGAAGAGGATACTGAAGGCGATCACAGGCGGCTGCATTGGAGCGCAGGAGGAGCGTACGCCGCAGAGAACAAGGCGCCCAGGCAAGGAACACGCGGGAACATCGACTGGAGCAGAGAGACTGCCGAGGAACAGGAGGACAGCTGGTCACTCCGGTAGCGGCGATTCAGACTGAGTCCGAAAGGACTATTTCTATCCCTTGTCTTATCCATCTGAACTATTTATTTTTCATGTTATTTGCTTCTGTTTGGTTTGTTTCAGCTTCCTCTGATTTATTTTCACAACCAGGGATGGTGTGAACTAAGTCTGGGGGAGCGATTGTACTATATTCGCTTGTGTGCTTTTTGAGTCAGTCCTTGTGTCATTTTTATGTTTTTATCGAGTCAGTTTTTAGGATCGAGTCAGTCAAAACTATTGTGGGAATCAGGACCTTATTTTGTGATGCTCTTTAACCACCTCGTGCTTTAACCTTCTTATTCAGTGACCTTAGCAGTGATGAAAGACCCACACATGGACCTGGAACACCCTGACTTATCTCATTTGACACTCCAGAAGTTCTATACCGATCAGGTTACACTGGGCAGACTTAACTCCACTTTATCTGAACCTAATCTGGACTTTAATTCTTCTTGTCATGGGCACTAGATCAGGGTAGAATGAGAACTACACTCAGGACTTCTTATCCGATTTTTATCCCTCTTGCTGTTCCTGAGTGGCTAGCTCATCTTTAGCTAGTTCCCACCTTGAACCCTGACCTTTATTCCACCCTCATGCATTTGCTTTTCTAGTACTTTATGTGCAGATATGTGCAAAAAGGTCGGAGAGGAAAGGATCGACGCAGTTCTTACTCATCAATGCTCACACAGTGGAAGCAGGCAGAACAACCGGAGTGCTTGTTCCGACACGAAAGGGAACAACCGAGGTGCCTGTTCCGATACCATGGAGAACAACGAAGAAGTAAGTGGCTAGAACAGACCAGAATGAATCACCAGTGGCATCATGTACATCACTTGTTACCTCCTTGCTCGTCACCCCAGCATTTTGTACTTCGATATATTAAAAAAAAAAAAAAAAAAAAATTGTTTTTGCTTTGATTTACTGGTGACGAGAAGGGGAAGAATCTATGATGCATGCCACTGGGGAAGTTGAGAAAGTAATGGTGGTTTCAGTGAAGTGTTCTGAAGGGGAAGTTGAATCGCGCAGAGCAGTCTTATGATCGATCTATCGGAGAGCAGTCCGATTAGCAGAGATGAGTAAGGACTGTGGACCTCAATGGAGCCGTCCTCTCACGACCATTTTGTGCGATATCCTGCACCCGCTCTTGGTAAACCCTAAACACTCTTGAACTCCACCATAAAAGTTAGCATGTTCTATACCTAGCCCGTTCTCTCTGAGTAGAGCCTGTGACAAGAAGCTCACGCTGATCTTAATTGAACATAAGGAGTTTTGTCTCGAAAGTGTTGCCTTTTCAGGTTTGAGATGTAGAGTAAGGAGCCGATCTTCGAACAGTGATCAGGGGGTTCTCAGTAAGTGTGTGTGGTCCTAATCTACAGCTTGTATGGTTCAGAGATTTGTGGTAAGAGTATGGTTGCTGAGAATAAGCGAGTTCCCACGCTTTCAAACCTTTCTCCCTGTTCTTGGTACTTGCCTTGTTCGAGGACAAACAAGGATCTAAGTCTGGGGGAATTGATATATGGTGTTTTTCACATCATTGTATATATGTTTTCATTTGTTTCAAGTCACTAATTCGTGTTAGTCTAGTCCTTTTTGACCTTTTACAGGTCTGGAGTTAGCAGAAGAAAGAAGAGAAGGTGCCTGATGAAAAGAAGTCCTTTTGGAGCATTCATGCGGGGAACACTCAAGAGAACAGTCCCGAGACTGTTCTATCTCAAGCGGAATAAGCAGACGGAGTGATCCGGAGATTGTTCCAGACGAATATGGAAACTCCTATTTCGGGAATTGAAGCCCTGTTGCCCTAATCTCTTTTCTTCTGATTGGCGCCTCCATATAAAACGCAACCTATCTATTTTCTATTTTCTTACGCTAGTTTTTGCAAGACAAGTTTCATACTTTTGGATTCAAGCTTTTTGTAAGGGCGACGGCTCACCTCTTCATTCGAAGAACAACCTGAACCCTAGTTTTATTCTTCTTAATCTGATCATGAGTATTTCAGTTTCATCTGTTGTTCTTCTCTGCATCATGATTGAGTAGTCGACTGTTAATCTAGGGTGATAGAGTGCATTCGCGACTGAGCATAGATAGGTTATCATTTAGCAAATCTTCATTCATTCATCATTTCATGCCTGCGTTAAACTGATCATCTAGCGTTTGATCCCAAGTAAATCTGTGCATCAAAAGTGTAATAGGTTGCTAGATCCTGTATGAATGAGCACTGCATCCTTAGCCACACGAAAGTAGATGTTAAGGTGCATTGTGAACTGATCGGACCTGTTCTCTAAAGCTTGCAATCGATCCTCATCCCAACGACAGTTAGGTGGTGAGATCGATCTGCAAAGTGATCACTGCCACGACAGTGGAGTGTTCCAGCTGAGTGATCCGAGTTCTAGATAGAACCGCATCGAACCTGAATAGTTGCTCGGTCGTGATTGAGATCACTCGCATTCATCCTAGATTGACCCCTTTTAACTTGAATTTACTGCTTGTGCTTTTTACTTGTTCTCTACGTCACCTTTTAAACCAAATCATTATCTTCTTCTTAGCTTGATTTCAGAACTCATAGAACTAGAGTGTAGACTGGTCCTCTGGATTTGAATCTCAAGTACTACAATTGCAACTGTTAACTTGGCAGTAGCAAGGATTCATTTTTAGTGTATCACTTGATATCGTGTACACACACCAACACTGAATGATAAATCTGGTCGACTCGCAGTCAAGTACAACAGACTGCCAATCATCCCTCGATAGAGCTTGACATCCACATCTTCTCCTTCTTCATCTCGTGCCAGCTTCAGTGATGTACTCATGGGTGTCTTAGAAACTTTGGAGTTCTCCATACCAAATCGTTTTACGAAACTGTTAGCGTATGCACTTTGAGAGATGAAGACACCTTTCTCTGATTGAGACACTTGAAGTCCAAGAAAGTACTTCAGTTCACCACACATGCTCATCTCAAACTCTTGAGTCATATTCTGAACAAACTCATCCACCAGCTTCTGTGACGTGCCCCCAAAGATAATGTCATCCACATAGATTTGAACAATGATTATCTCTTTTCCAACTTCCTTGAAGAATAGCGTCTTGTCTATACTCCCTCTGATGTACTCCGCTTCTAACAGAAACTTTGTGAGTCGTTCATACCATGCACGTGGTGCTTGCTTCAACCCATATAGTGCTTTCTTCAGTCGGTACACATAATCATGATGCACTGGGTCCTCAAATCCTTTTGGCTGCTCAACATAGACTTCCTCCTGAAGGACTCCATTGAGGAAGGCACTTTTCACATCCATTTGATGCACTTTGAAGTTCAGAATGCACGCCATTCCTAGAAACAACCGAATGGATTCCAATCTTGCAACTGGGGCAAAGGTTTCTTCAAAGTCTACTCCTTCAATCTGTGAGTATCCTTGAGCTACAAGCCTTGCCTTGTTACGAACTACTTCTCCATGCTCATCAGTCTTGTTCTTGAAAATCCACTTTGTGCCAACCACGTTTACTCCTTTAGGTCTAGCAACAAGTTCCCACACATTGTTCCTGGTGAACTGTTCAAGTTCTTCCTCCATTGCGACAATCCAATATTCATCACGTAGCGCTTCAGTGTGTGTCTTAGGTTCCATTGATGAGACGAAACATGCGAACTGTACCATTTCTTTAAAGTTGATCACCTTTCCACGCGTTTTTCGTCCTTCTTCAATCCCTCCAATCACATCAGACTTCGAATGATTGCGATGAACTTGCTGAATCACTGGTTGGGGTACTGTATCTGCGATAGGACCTTCCTCAATGACTTCAGTAGCAGCTACGGATGATCCACCTTCTTCCTCTTCATCTGATCCCATGTCATCACCTACAACCACAGACAAATCATCAAATACAACATTCACTGATTCTTTAATTGATTATGTCCGCTTGTTGTAGACTCGATATGCTGAACTAGACTGTGCATAACCCAGAAAGAATCCTTCATCACTTCTTGAGTCAAACTTCCCAAGATAGTCCTTGTCATTCAGTATGTAGCACCTGCATCCAAAAACATGAAAGTAACTAAGATTAGGAGTTTTGCCTGTCCACATCTCATACGGTGTCTTTGTTGTCCCTTTTCTGACATACACACGGTTGATTGTGTAACACGCTGTGCTGAGTGCTTCAGCCCAGAACCTCTTGGCTATCTTATTACCATGAAGCATTGCTCTCCCCATTTCCTGTAGAGTTCTATTCTTCCGTTCAACAACTCCATTCTGCTGAGGTGTCCAAGGTGCTGCAAACTGGTGAGCTATTCCTCTTGATTCAAGAAAAGTAGTCATGGCTTCATTCTCGAACTCACCACCATGATCACTGCGTATCTTCTTGATTCCTCCCTTTTCATTTATGAGTTGAAGCGCCCAGATTTTGAAACTCTCAGACACTTCTGACTTTTCCCTGAGAAACCGAACCCAAGTGAACCTGGTGTAGTCATCTACTAGTACAAACACATACTTCTTCCCTCCGATACTCTCGGTTTGCATAGGACCCATGAGATCCATGTGAACTAGATCCAATGGTGCCTTTGCCTGCACATCCGGTACCTTTTTGTGTTGTATCTTGACTTGCTTTCCCTCATTGCATGCACCACACACAATCTTGTCATCGATCTTGAGTTTGGGTACTCCTCGAACCAAGTCGTTGCATACTAGATTCGTTAGATTCCTGAAGTTCATATGTCCCAAACGTCTATGCCATAGATCAATATTCTCTTGAGCTGACAAGCACTTAACCTTCTTTTCCCACATGTAACAGTTATTGCCAGATCTCACACCTTGTAGTACTGTTACACCATGTTGATTTATGGCACGGCAATCAATTGCTGAGAAGCACACCGTAAGTCCGTCATCACACAGTTGACTCACGCTGATCAAATTAGTCTTTAATCCTTTGACAAAGTAGACATTCACCAATTTAGGTACTTCTGAGTTACATGTTGTACCTTTGCCTTGAATGACACCACAGCCTCCATCTCCAAAGGTTACCTTTCCTCCTTTTACCTTTGACACTTTGTCTAGATACTCAATGTTTCCCGTCATGTGTCTAGAACATCCACTGTCGAAGTACCATGGTTCCTCAGATTCAGAATCACTTGACACTCGCGCCATGTTACATCGTACGGTACTTCTTGGCTCAGTCACTATCTTAGGATACAAGTCAGTTTTCTTCATCCAGCCTCGAGAAGTCTTCCCTATTCTCCAAAACGTGTGTTGTCTCCATACTTGTTTGACCCGTTCCAGATACTTGTAGCAATACCTCTTGTAATGACCAAACTTCCCACAGAAGAAACATCCACTAATCTGAGCTGGAGTAGTTTGTGTCTTAGTTTCTTCAGCATGGACAAAACCTCCAGACACAAAGCGCGTTGTACCTGTTGAGCTGCTCTGTCTTCCAGTGTAACCAAGTCCCATCAATGAGTTTTCAGTTCTTCCACTGCTCAGAATCTTGTCAAGTTGCTTGGTTCCCGTGAGCATCTTAATCTTCCGATATTGCTGATCTAATTCAGCTTGAAGATCAGCTGCTTTCTTTCTTTCAGCAAGTAACTCTTCTCTGAGCTCGTCCGCTTGCTTAGACAGGACCAATTTTTCTTTGATCAGATTCACACTTTCCTTGGCCAACTCAGCTTCCCTGTTGAGATCATCCTTCAACACTTGTACTTCAACTTCCAGTCGTGCCTTCTCTTTAGCAAAGGCCAAATTCTCTGTTCCCAGCTTCACTAGCGTCTCTCGAACTTCCTTGCAGCTTTCATCTAAGTCATTTTCTTGCTCAGCATCACTCTCAGATCCTGAATCACATTCCACGATTCCTAGAAACGCCACAAAGTTGTTCACTTCCTCTTCACTTTCGCTGTCGGACTCGCTGTCATTGATTCCTATCATGGACTTTTCTGGCTTTCTCCTACCATCCGACTCGCACTCAGCTTGAGTGTGTCCATATACCTTGCAGTTATGACACTGGATCTCTCTTCTTTTCACTGTGGGACACTCAGTTCGAAAGTGACCATACCCCTTGCATTCATAGCACTTAGGATCATTCTTCATGTAGTTCTTCTCTGGCTCAGACGTCTTCCTACTTTGGCCAAACTTCTTCTGCCTATTCTCCACTTTTCGTAGAGCTCTATCAAACCTTCTGACCAGAAGACTCACAGGATCGTTATCATCCATGTGCTCCTTTTCAACTGATGCAAGAGCAATTCCTTTTTCCTTCATTCCACCAGACACACCAGCCACTTCCATCTCATGAGCTTGTAATATTCCAACCACTTCATCAAATGTCATCTCGTCAGTGTTACAGGAGATGGTCATAGCTGCTTTGTATGCCATGAACTTAGACGGCAAGCACCTCAGGAACTTCTTCACAAGTTTCTTCTCTTTGTATTTCTTCCCAAGCGTAAGTGCTTCTTGTGCCAGTGAGCTAATCTTTGAGCTGAAATCTCCAACAGATTCATTCTCTTCCATCTTTAGCTCTTCAAATCTTGTTGCAAGCATATCCTTTCTAGAACTCTGAACCTTTGAGGTTCCTTCAAAATGCTTCTGCAGAATATCCCATGCATCCTTTGCTGCCTCGCATCCTTGAATTAGTTCAAACTGCTTCCTTGCTACACTGCAATGTATGACAGTTAGTGCACGAGCATTGAACTTAGCCATCTTGTTCTCATCATCAGTCCAGAGCTCCTCCAGTTTTGGAACGTCTGTCCCATCCTCGGCTCTTGCAACAGGTGATTTCCAACCAGATTCCACAGCCTTCCACGCCAATGGGTCAATACCCTTGATTGTAGCCTTCATGTGCGCCTTCCAGAATCCATAGTTTCCTACTTCAAAGATCACTTTGGAACTTATCACCAACTCGCGATAGCTATCCATCTTACTCCGCAGGATCTACCTGTTTAAATAGACAAAGCACAGATACCTGCTCTGATACCAATTGTTAATGTAAGATAAACAAGCTACGCTATGTAGAACACACCGTAGTACAGGGTTATTCAATTCCAAGAAATAAGACTATATTTATTCTTTCAAAAGCTCTTACAAGTTCTTCTTAAAAGCAATAAATCAAACAAGCTCAAGACAAACCTCGACTTGTTTGCTAGTCAACTCGTTCAGAGATCTAAGACAGACTCTGAACCACCTAAGCTCTTAACCCCTAGATGCTTTGCTTCTCCTTCTTAGGACGTACAAAACTCTCTATTGCTAAAAGCTCTCCCTCAGTGCCTACGCTTCTTTTATATATCTTTGATGAAGCCCTAGATCTAATCTATCTATCCAATGGAAATTTTCCATTTCTTCTACTTCAGCGAATAAGCCAATCTTCCTTTTCTCTTTAGATCGATTGCTTCTTCTTCAAGTCTTCCTTTAATGTCCCTCTTCATTAAATCTTCTTTTAGTGCATCGGTCTTGATGCGTGCTTCTCAGAAACCGCCTCTCTGATGTAGTAGTTCATGTCACACTTTATGAACTACTTTAGCTCTGCTACAGCATCGTCTTCCCATACACCTTCATAAAGTAGCCAAGTATAGTATTCCTGCTGTAGTGGGATTCTGGGATGTTGTACTCCAAACATCAGAACTCAATTCCAGATCGCTAGTAAAGTTTTTTTCACCATTGGTGATGGGCTTAGTTGCTTGGAGACACGGTAGATCTCAGAGAAGATGTGAAGTTTCTTGCATGAAATCTTATTAATCCATTTGTGAGCCAGCAGTGCCTGGCAACAATCTCCTTAAAATAGCTTTAAGGGTTTTTAACGCTTATGTGGAGGTGATGATAACGTATGAATATTTCACCGGCTCGGCAATGTATTTCGATCATTAAAGGGTTTATAGCCATTGTTTGATGGGATTTATTGAATTTGTGATGTTAATAGCCAAGAGAATGATATGGTCATGACTGCTTGATTTTAAATTTGAAAGCGTACAGATAGTGGCAGATATAGCTCATCTATTATAACTTCTAATGGGACAGGCTAATCTAGAAGCCTTTGAATATGCAGTATTTAGAAATAATTTTGAATCAACCAATAAAATTTCCATGTGTATGTAAGAACCTGTTAGTTTTCACATGAAACACTTGCATTTCTTCAAATTATAACGTTTAAATTTATTTGTGTCGTACGAATGCATTTACCAATACCTACAAAGGACATAGATTATAGATATATCATATATCCACGAACACTAAACAAAGGAAATATCAACTTGCTTGATACTTCATAAAGAGAAAACTAACATACCTATCACAACATGATATGAGTTTCCTAGTTCTCTAGAAAAAGTTCTTTCAAAGTATGCCTTAAACATTTAATCTACCACAAGTCTCTTGTGATGTAGATGGCAAAGCTGCATTCTTTGATCTGCCTCTATCTGGTGATACCGAACGATTCACTGGTTCAGCCGTCGTCCCGGCTTGTTTTCTTCACAAACTACAGAGATATAAAAGAGCATGCTAACTTCAATCTTTCTTCTTTCTAAGGAAACCCAATAAAATCATATTTTTCACTCATCAAGGATTCATAGATGTACGTGTTCATTCAGTAAAGAACATGATTACTCACAGAAACTCCGGTTGATTCACCAGAGTGAGACTCAGCTTCTCGATCTTAGCCTCCATCAGTCGAGGTTTTTGGCACCTAAAATAAAACCCACAGAACAAAACAATGTCAATATGTTAATGAGAAAAACACTTTCGAACCACAGAGACCAAACTATAAATGAACATGTTACACTGCAAAACAAAACTACAAACTTTTGATGAATCTCTTTTAAACTATATCAAACTTTAATTAAACGTGGATATATAATGATGATTAAAAAGCTTAGGGAAGGTCTTGAATTGTTCTAAGACGACCCAGTGTTATTATCTGAATATGTAGTTTGATTGAATTAAAGCAGAGCATTGTTTTCCTGATATGCAAATACCCGTCAAGATCCCTTTATTGAAATCCAAGTAAGGCTTTATTTTTATTTTTTTAACAACCTTTATTGATAACTATAATGTATACGGCCAATACAAATAGTTTAGTAACCAAGAAGGAGGAACAGAAAAACAAGATACAACATTGTCTTCAAGAAAAGCACGTCGGGACAGAACATCTGCAGCTTGATTTCTCTCTCTATTTATGGAGGCCAAAGAACAATCTGGTAATAAGCTCATCCAGTGACGAATATCATAAAGGACATTACCAATATGCAAATGGTGAGGGACCATTTGATTAATTACAGCAGTAAGCTCTACACAATCACCTTCAAACCAAACCTTTCGCCAACCTCGAATCCAAACCTGTTGCAGAGCAAATAAAAGCCCCAATGCTTCTCCCTGAACTGCTGACACCACATTATCCAGTCGAGCCATTCCACCCACCAGAAAAGAACCACTCGTATCTCGTATCATCCAACCAATCCCCGCCGATCTCGTATCATTTCTGAAACTACAATCAAAGTTACATTTTAACCAATCGGTAGGAGGAGGTTCCCAAGCTGAAGACTTAAGCGGAGGACACTGAACTGATCTTTTACTAATATAAACTGCATTCCATTCATCATTGGCAGCTATAGCTCTATGGATATCCTCTATTGGATGAACATTCGTTTTAGCAAATAGAAACTCATTCCAAGATTTCCATATATACCATAACACCCAAAACGACAACTTCGCTATCTTACTTGGGACATCGTCGTTAGTCATAGCCATGAATAAAGCAGAGAGATTATCCTCCAAATTCAGCGATTGGATTTGTAGGAAAGATAGATCAGAACATCGCCATGTAGCTTGAGCATGCGGACACAGGAATAACACATGATTGATAGTTTCATCTTCCTGACAGCACCGCTAACAAATAGGATCAGTATATATTCCCCTTGAGCAAAGTTGAACATAAGTAGGCAGAGCACTGGACACTACTCGCCATAAGAACTGCTGTACTTTAGGAAGAATTTCCAATTTCCATATCCAAGTCTTAAGAACCACAGACCCTGACGGAGGAAGAATTACTGCATTATCCATGAAATCATGTGTAGCCGCCCAATAGCCCGACTTAACCGTATACTCTAAATTCTTTGTATATGGCCAAACATAATGATCTGAGGAGTGGTACCTTGATAATCGAATAGATGTTATCGCTTCAATATCTTCCGGAAGAAAAAACATTTGTAACTTATCCAGATTCCATGTAGCTGTATTCTGATTTATAAACTCAGATACTTTCATGTTAGGTTGTAGACAAGGAGATATTACCCGGCGAGGAGGAGTTCATGGGAGCCATAAGTCTTCCCATACACTGACACTTCTTCCATCTCCAATTTGCAAGATTAAACCTTTTTGTAATAGGTTTTTTCCTTCTTGAATGGATTTCCACCCAAACGAAGAACTAGTTGAGCTTGTCGACTGTAAGAATGTCGACGAGCTATAGTATCTTCCACCCAAGTAAGGCTTTATTATATGTTATTTTGCAGATTTTTTTTGATAAAAACAACGATAAAAACTTTAAAGATTAGGAGAAAGATGTTGATACCTTTTCATCTAGCAGGAGGGTGACACACAAATTCACCATTTTTCAATGTTCCTTGAATCCCAAAAGGCGGATCCGGCCAACCACCACCTCAGAGAAGTCAGACTAAAGTGGAGATCATCAAGGGCGAGACGGCTGTTTGAGCAATAGTAGCCGAAAAGGAGGAAATTGTCGAGGATTGATTGAAGTCTGCGCCAATTCAATTTAGCCTTGACTTCAGACGACATGCACTGCTCCGATGTGTCATATGAAGTATATTTATAGGGGAGAATTTCCATCGGTTATACAACGCAACCATAATTGATGCTCTGAGTAAAATCTGGGAGATGAAGAGATAAGAAGATAAACAGTACATGGATTTAATCGAAGAAGACGTAGAGGTTGGTATGTGGGTGTGGTTTTCGTAAATCGTTGCTATGATAGAGAAGATGAGTTATCGGATTCTATCAGAAGTCGGGTATTAACTGAGTTACAAATGGGCCACCGAGATCATTATGAAGCATACAACAAATAAATGTTGAGATTAATAATAAAGCCCACGCGAAGAAAATCAATGAATGTGGGATCCATAGATGGCTGACGTGGCGCGCTGGGAAAGCCCCAACTCTCTCATTATATTATAGATTAGTAAATATTCAGCTATCATTTATAAAATGAAAAAAAAAATTATCTATTTAATAATAATAATAATTCATATTAAATCAAACTATTATATTGAACTAAATATGATAACATTATATTAAATTAATAAATTTGTACAAACAATTTCATAAATGTAAAATATTTAGAGTGTGTTACCATTTGAGATACTTTATTCACCTTTTTGACATCTTAAGGCACATGTTACTGAATGGGCACTTCTTCTCTTGGATATGCTGATTTCGGACTAAATTGCCCTCTGTTGGACGAAATAAAACAAGAAATGAGTTGGTGTTAGTGGAGACCATTTATGATGTCTAATTAGTGGAGACCAAACTGATTTACGGTTTGTGGTAGGTGTATAGAAATGAAAGTTTTTTTTTTTATGAAAAATTTACTCTTTATGACACATTTTGACTTTACAATATCACAATAAGACACATCCCACTTGCAAGACACATTCTACTTGCATAATGTCCATAATACCCTCTTAACCAATTTTTCACTCTAGTTGCCTTTTATGCTTTAATTGTTTTTGTTTTTGTTTGGTGATTTAAAAAAAAAAATCGAGAAAGGCACTTTCCCAAATATGTTCCAATTCACGAACCCTAGTTCCACCTTTTTATGGATTTATCTGATTGCAATTTCTTGTTATTGTCTCACTCCAATCCATTTTGATCCCCCACTCCATGAATCAGAATCATTTTCTTCTTCAAACTTGTCTGTTTTGTGGCCATCATCTCTGAAACACAGTCGAACAAAACTCCGCAAACGCAACTGCTCCCCTTAAGAAACAGATTCCGACATGTAAGGTTAGTTAGTTTACTTTTTGTTTTGTTTTGGGAACTCTTTGTTAAAGCAATTGTTCGCTTTGCTTATGCAATTTCAGTCAAGATTATTGGATATGAAAATGATTTTAGTCCAAAAATTTCTCGTATGCGGAGCGTTGATCATTGGCTTATACAGTTCTTTAGATTGGCTTATACAATTTTTTTATGGAATAATGTGAACCCTCTCAAATCTTGTTAGTTATAATGTCGGGCTTTTTAATCATGTACGCATTCATGATCTATATTTTGGTGTCTATGTCCACAATTAATCTATAGTTCTATTATCCACATTTTTGTGTCCATATCCACGTTTTTCTATATATATGTTCATATATATATATATATATATATGAAAATAGATGTTAAAAGATAGAGAATTTTGTATATAGTTCAATGTGACAATTACTTTTAATATATATATTTTAAAATTTGAGATAAAAGTAAATGAAAATGTCAAGGGAAATAAAAATAACAATAATATAAAATAAACCAAAAACTAACTACTTCAAAACTTAAGCACGTCTCTTTTTTTTTAACAGAAGTACGTCTACTTCAGTCTACTTCAAGAAGGGCATTTCTGTCCAAAACACCTCTTGGATTCTATGTAAAGTGTCTCTCCAGCAGATCGTGTCTAAAAGTGTCAAAAAGAGAAAAAATGTTCTAAGTTACCAAATAGGACACTTTATTCTTTTTTTTTAACGCTATAAGACACTTGTTGTTGGAGAGACACATTTTTGATGTACTGTCTTTATTTGTAACCAAAATGTCCTTCGCTGGTGGATCTGAGAAATGGCAGAGAGTGTGTCGTTTTGTGATTTCCTTTATTTCTGCTTTTTCGCGAAGAGTAATTTTTTTTAAAGAGTTATCATGTTTGGTTTTCTTTCAAGTTATATTAGACAGTGTCGCAGTATACATGGATTTATTTTTGTGGACAAGTTATAACAAACAATATATCGATAAAATAAGTTTATTTTATATCTAACTTTTGTTTTCTGTTAAATAAACACACAATCAAAAATTGCTTTTACAGCTTTTTCATAAATCATATGATTTATTGTTTATTTCTAATTTGAAGTAGGAAAATGTTTCAGCGGCAAAGTTCTGAATCATACGAAAATGTAGGTGAATGTAGTTTGACCACTTCTGAGTTTTCTTTACAAAATGAAATATGTGGATTGAAGAAACGTGGACACACACTTACAAAAAAATGTGGATACAAGTTCATGTGAGTGAACAAATGTGGACACAGCCTATGTGGACCCTTCCATCTTTCTTTCATGTTAGAAAAAAAAAAGACAGACTTTAAACTAAATCACATCCATTCGAATCTAAAACGCTAGCTAGGCGAATGTAGTTTGACCACTCATTTGAGTTTTCTTTACAAAATGGAATATGTGGATTGAAGAAACGTGGACACACAAAAAAACGTGGACACAAAAAATGTAGACAAATGTGAACACAAGTTCATGTGAGTGAACAAATTAATGTGGACGCCTATGTGGACACTTCCATCTTTCTTTCATGTTTAGAAAAAAAAAACATATTTTAAACTAAATCACATCCATTCGAATCTAAACACTAGCTAAAGTAACGATCTTTAAGTTTTTACTTGTAATAAGAGCAAGAGATTTGGCTAACCATAGGGGACGTGCTTGGCAACAGAGCTTTAGTTCCTCCATCGCAACAGAGCTTGGCAACAGAGCTTTAGTTCCTCCATCGCAAAGAAGAGTTGTAAGCTTGAGACCAAAAAAATATCCGACCTTGGTTGTCAGAAGGACCCTCATATGCGATTATGTGTTTCTTGTTCTTCATAGTAGGAGAATCTGGATCTGATTGTTTGTCACCTATTTGAAAAAGAAGGACTTCAAAATCAGCTCATGAAATCCAAAAAAGAAATGAAATTGGAAGATATCGAGATAAAAAAGATCTGACCTTGGTTGTCGTTGACGACTTACAGGTACCAGATTTATAATATTTTGCTGGTGATTTGAGTTTCTTGTTTTTCATCGATCAGGAAGTCTTGAAGTTTTGGAAGGGATCGAGAGGTTTCTGTTTTTTTGATTCGAAATTAGGTTTTTGAGAAAGTGAATTGGGGAAAGAGTATTGACTAGAATTGAGGGTATATAGGACAAAACATACATAGAAAGTGTGTCTCATGCATGAAGTGCCTAAACGTGTAATACTAAAATTGAAATGTGTCGTAGAAGATAAAAAAATCTTACGCATAGAAAAACTTTGTGACATAAGAGAAGTGTCTTAATGTGTAATTTGAAAGTGAGAATGTGTTCTAGAGAATAAAAATTTCAAATATTTATGCTAAAAATATAATACGGTAACATAACGATTTGATATTCGAAAACTATATAATACATGTATAAAAATTGATATATCTTAGACTTTTTGTATATATAATGATATATTATCTGAAATGAATAAACGTAAAAAATTGCTAATAAGAAATTTGGTTTTAAAAAGTCTGCGGATCAAAATTGAATATAAACATAATACAATATGATATTTAATAAATTGTTTAATGCATATATTAATTTGTTCATATATATATATATATATATATATATATATATATAATAACTGAAAACAAACATTTGTGCGGTCGTGCAGATCAAAATCTAGTAATAGTTAAATACCATATCAAACTGTATAATAATAGAAGATATTAAATATTTACGTATTATATTCGTAATTTTAGAATAACAAGTGTTTTATGTTCCTTATCTTTTCAACCATTTTCTTTTTCAAACTCTAAACTTCTATG
Organism: Raphanus sativus; assembly: GCF_000801105.2. NCBI lineage: Eukaryota > Viridiplantae > Streptophyta > Magnoliopsida > Brassicales > Brassicaceae > Raphanus > Raphanus sativus. Next base: position 19,805,439 of record NC_079518.1, on the reverse strand, counting down.
CAAGTTTAAGCTACAAATTAGGCATGGGCATTTTACTCGAACCCGAAGATCCGACCCGAAACTGACCCAAAAAAACCCGGTCTGGGTAGGAACCGACCCGATCAAATTACCCTATCGGGTCTTGTTGTAGAGGATCCGCAGGTCTTGGACCCGACCCGACCCGAACCTGGAACCCGACGGATACCCGAATTAGTAATGTAAATTAAATAAAATGTATCGAGGGGGAGTCGAAGACGGGTTATTTGTCTACAGATCAAAGGGGTCAACCACTAGGAGACAACCAATTATTGTTCTATCTTGCATAGTTTAGTATATATACACATTTTAATATAATAAAAAAAAAATTTTAAATAAAATATCAAATATTTTCGGATATATTAATATTTTCACACGTTTTTTTATATTTTTAGGTCGTATCCGAACCGAACCCGACCCAGAACCGAACCGATAAATTCTAGTTACCCGAATGGGTCCAACTATCTAAGACCCGATCCGACCCGGACCCGGTACGACCAGAACCGACCCGTAACCGAAAATGTAAAATTACCTTATCGGATCCTAAACTCCTAGATCCGAAAGACCCGGACCCGAAAAAACCCGATCCAAACCCGACCCGACGATCCGAATACCCAGGCATACTACAAATCAAGCAAAGACAGTCTGTATTGAATCATTATTAGTTTTCTGTATTGAATTCAATTATTATTAGCAATTTTTTTAGAAAGAAGCTATTCGAGGTAACTTCCGAGAATATAGGTTTTACTGAGACCAGATGTCGTACTGTCCCAACATTTCCCTCTTGACACTACTCTTTTCTTTCTCGTCGGGTAAGTAAACTACTGAAACAGTCACCCACCGAAACCTCTCCGCCGGTGGGGAAAAAAAAAAATTCGAAATCGATGGAGCCGTCGCGTAGGGCCAACCAATCATCGATCCTAAGCGAAATAGAACGTATGCCAGAAGCTCCACGTCAGCGTACCTCTCACCACCGTCGAGCTCGCTCCGACACTTTCTTCTCCACCGAATCAATCAACGATCTCCTCCTATTCGACCCTTCCGATGTAGTAGATTTCTCTTCTCTCGATTTCCTCAACGCTCCACAACCACAACCTTCTCCGATGATGTCCGTCGATTCTCCTCCTCCCGAAGAAACCTCCTCATCCAACGGTGCTCCACCACCGATTCCTCTTCCCCATGGCCGTCACGTTCGAAGCTTCTCAGTTGATTCCGATTCCGATTTCTTCTTCGACGATCTAACAGCCACTGAGGATAATCAATTCGCCCGACCTACATCAAGCTCAGGAGAGAGGAAAGGTCATCATCGGAGTAATTCGATGGACGGAGCTACGAGTTCGGGTTCCTTTAACATGGAATCGATTCTCGCCGCTGTGAATTGCAAAGACGGTGGGAAGAAGAATATGGGTATGGCTAGTGACAGACTTGCTGAGCTTGCTTTGCTTTGCTTGATCCCAAAAGAGCTAAACGGTATATGTTTCCTCAGATATTAGTTTTTTTTTTTTTTTTAATTCTTTCAAATATTATTCATAGTCTTCGGGGATGATTCTTTGATAGGATTCTAGCAAATAGACAATCGGCGGCTAGGTCAAAGGAGAGGAAGATTAGGTATACTGGTGAGCTGGAGAAGAAAGTACACACACTTCAGAACGAAGCAACTACACTCTCTGCCCAAGTCACCATGGTGCAGGTATATCTTTACCATGACTTGGTCAAGGGTGACATCCTTCATGCCATCTATATACATGTTGATGGTGGATAATATTGCCTTCTGGTTTAGTAGCTTTCAACTTGTAACTGAGGTCTATATTCTTATGTGTTTAAGACTGCTTCTTGGTGTTTAGAGATATGTTTGTTACTCCGAACAAGTCTATGATAAGGGCCATAGAATAAGGAAGAGAGAAAACAAATTAGTTGAGAGAGCTCTACAATTTTGTTGTTGTCTTCTTGACCGTAATTCATGATCTATAATTGAAGTATCGTTTACTGGTTCTTATTGGTATACATGCTACTGCACAGCAATTTTCTGTTATTCCTTATGTTAAATTTAAACCATACACTATTTATTGTCTGGATAGCATGTTTTGTTTGTTTGCGCACTTGTGCATCCCTTCTAATATTGGTGTGTACTGTGCAGAGAGGAACATCAGACCTGACCACTGAAAATAAACACCTCAAGATGCGGCTGCAAGCATTGCAGCAACAGGCTGAACTTAGGGATGGTAAGCCATTATTGAAAGCGCAGCTCTCATCATATATATAATTTTAAAACGAAGGTTTGATACATAAATGATAATGTCCTGCAGCTTTGAATGAAGCGCTGCGAGAGGAATTGAACCGACTCAGGATAGCGGCTAGAGAAATTTCTCAAGGGAACGCAAATTCATACAACTGTACTCAATTCTCATCTCAGCAGTCCACAATGAATCAGCTCGGGAGCAACAAGAACCAGCAGATGAGCACAAACGGGCAGCCGAGCTTCCTTGATTTCACTAAGAGAGGCTAAGTTCTAAATGTTCCCTGAGTTACACAAATACACTGTATTTATTATTCATTTGGGGCTGCAATATGTATTATCGTTTGTGTTAGCTTTGATTGTACGTCTACACTGATATGTTCATGTCAATATCGGTCTTTATGTGTAAAGGGTAGTAACTACTGTAATACTTTCCAGGAATCTGATACAAGCGATGAATTTGGAGGTTTGAATGGATAAGGATGCTGACTACAGGTGGCCAAGTAACCTTTGTTAAGTGAGGTTATTCTAAAAATAACTATGGTTTAACTAATCTTTAGCTTTATAATCACGTGAGAGGATTGGGGAAAAGGTTTCATCGAGCAATTGAGTCATGGGATTGGGGAGAGCGGGAAATGATGAGTTAGAAGATTGTAGAGACTCTCTTACTTATACTCAATAAGAACTTGTTTCACCGTTGATTATAAGCATTGTTACCTTTTAAGATTCAAATCGTAACAAATAAACATCATGTTGATTGCCTATTAACAAAAGTACACATGTAGATTTTGACATTGGGATAGTAGACGGTCCTCTGTCTGCAGCTACTTTCAAGAAAAATCAGTCTCGGAGAAGAAAAAGAAGAAGAAGAAAGAAGAATAATAATAAGAAGAAGAAGAGGAGTAAGGACCAAAAGCGATTTTCAGTTGTCAAAGAAGAAAAAGAAAGAAGAAGAAGAGAAGGAGTAAGGACTAAATGCCATCTTCAGTTGCCATTGATTCTACACTTTTCAAATGGCGTCAGAAAATATAGAATGCACAATAGATACTTTTCACAGCCTTTTGAAAAGGTTCGAGTACTCATTATTGATAAGATGATAGACAAAGGAAAAAAAATCTATGAAGGTTTTCACAAGTAGTGTGTTGGAGCTCCAGAAAGCAGAGATTGAGATCTGTATTGGAGAAAATTCTCGAAAAGTTCTCGTCTATACCACATCTGATCACTGTTAACTCTATTAACTGCATACACTCCATTATCTGTATAAACTCCATTAAAAATTCTCCGCAAGATAAATTGTCACCAATTGATCTGCACAAGATCATCTTAGACCTTAGCTTAAGATTACCTTAGTCATTTCCTATCTTAGATCCTTTCGATTTATGCATAGCGAAATAATTATCTACCTAACCATTGGTCGAAAACTAACCTAACACTTGTCTGGTCGAATCGCCTTAGCTAATGGTTAGTATACTCAACTACCAACTAGCTCCAAGGTCGATTTCGAACCCAAACCAAGTCATACAATAACCGAGGTTCCGTTCCCCTAAATCCAAGACTTAAAGGTGACAACCCGTCCATGCTGGTAGCCTTTGGGAAGTCTTCAATGATAAATGCTATGCATCTAGCCACTTGTAGGCTCATGCATCATCTAATATCCTTATGTTTTGTAGGATATGATACCAAGTCCCTCTCCAGGACTAACAATGTCCATAAGATCTTAAGTCAAAAACTAGCCACCCCTCATGACTCAGAACTGATGAGTCTTTATTCATACTTAACCGGCCATGGAATTATGTCCCACTAAAGACGAAAAGTCTTACTCTTACAACTGATGCATCCTTTGATCAATTAGATCAGACACCTTGATCTATCATCTATGGATCAGGTCATCCATCCTTACTCATGATCAGATCACACAAGGCCTTCCTTGCATAATCATACCTAACTCAATACTTATGGTCCACACCACCTATTATTAGTTTTACTCTTCTCCATGACTTGCTGCTGATTCCAAATGAATTGTATAAGTACCCCCACACGGTTCCTCCTCTACTAGGACCCCCATGTTGTTCCTCCATGAGCCGGATCAATGATTCACATCATGATCAAACCCAACACCAATCCATGATCCGCCATTGATCACTATCCAATGTGTAGCATCTAACTATCATCCCACATGGATGAATTAGATCAACTAAGATCTGCCCCTTTCCTCAAGGTCCCGGATTCTTAGTATGCATCACAATATATAGTTTTCAAGGGGCGTTCTATGCTTGGCCTTGATCCATCACCAAGAGACATAAACATCTCAAAAGTAATCAAAACATATTACCTTATACTTGCTTCCTTTGATCTTGTATCATCCCAAATCATGTTTGGCCTTTCTCCTCTTGAACACACCTTTATCAAGTCTTATCACATACTACCATTATTGATAAGATCTCTCCATGGGTCGCACCCATATTCCCTTCCATTGATCTCCCATGACTACTTCCACACTGCATCTGCCTTCAAGGTTGTTTTGGCCTGAGAGTGGAGTCTGGTCTTCTCCATTCTCTCCTGACCATTTGCGTGTGTTTTCAGGCTATAAAGGAAGCCTACGGAGTGCATCACTCCCCTCCCCCCCTTTTTCCCATGAAACAGCCTCTCTACACACATCTGCCTTCAAGGTTGTCTCAGCCATTAGAAGTGAAGTCCGGCCTTCCATCTTCTCTCTTAGCTATTTGTGTGTGTTACATGACAGTAGAGGAAGCTTAGGGCGTGGCAAACCATGATCAAAACCCATCACAGGGTCGTTCATAACCTTGATTGTCCACCAAAACTGTCTCTTTGTTGCTTTCAAACCGCCCTTGGTCTTGGATTGTGGAATCCGACCATCTCTCTATTTTTATTTCTTTGTGTTTCAAGGTGTGGGAGGAAGCCCTGGCGTGTCTACAAGGGCACATAATTGCCTTGCATTTATAGAAGAAGGGGTGGTTACTTCTTAACCATTGCATCCCTTCGGTATCATTTTTGGCCATTAATTTTTTCAATGGTCCAGATCACACCTGTAAATCCTAAAATCTACACTAAGTATTTGATAGTGTGTGTAATGTAAAATGGAGAATGAAAAAGGATGTAGGAAACGATATCCTTAGAACACAACGATGTAGTCGGAAATCGATTGACAAAAATGGACTTTTATTGAATAGAAAATTGATTACAAAGATAGAAACGAGATCGAACACTACAAAGGAGATCGAATAAGGCTAGGCTTGAAAAAATGTATAACGAGGTCGATGTGTATAGTGCGCTCTCTCTAAGGTTTTTCATGTGTCTCTCTACAAGATCTCTCTTCCCTTTTATAGTTACATTTTCATTTACTCGCATGCAACCGATTTCGCGATCTACTGGATCTCGATGACTCTTTCTTCGATTTCAAATCCCTACTGTGGGCTCTTGCATACTCGGCCTATTCTCTTGGCTCAGCCCATTAAGGAAATACCCAAAATTGGGTCCAACAACACCCATTCTCCTATGGCATTTGGCTGACATCCTGGGCTTGTCAATCAGCTTCTGTACATGTCCAAAACAAGCCCAAACCGAATGCCAAGCTCCTGACCCCATCCTAAGAGCCCACTAGTCCAGCGGCATACATGGTTCGCCCACATGGCCTGTACCTGGCCCAACCGCCCAAGACTTGAACACTCAGCCCAGCTGAGTTGAGCTGATCCCCATCTGACCTAGCTGAGTGAGCTAGTCCTCCAGCTACTGGAGGTGACCTTCACTTCAGAGAGCTATACTGAGCTACACTAAGCTTCACCTAGCTGGTCGAGCTACTTTACCGCATCGCCCAGCTGTCATATCACTCGAGCAGTTTGATATCTTCATCTTAATCAATCTGTCTATGTCCCTTGATCCATTCTTTGACCTTGACTAAGATTTCCCATGATCTATCCTGATCATCCAGATCATCCCACCTTGTTCATGATCTAATCTCATGATCTGAACCAAGGCAGCTTGTTTCTATTGAAACGTCTAATCCATATGACAAGTTCCAGGAACAAGGACATGACAAGTCTCTCCCACTTGTGATGGATTCGTCCTCGAATCTAGTGGTGCTGAAGTCTTGTCTCATGACGAAGGCCGAAATCTTTGCATATAGAACATAGAACATGCTGAATTGGTTCGTCCTAACTAAATGGTTTTACAATCTCCTCCGTGTTCTTTCTAACTGATCACATCGTTGATCAACATCTGAACTCGTCTCCCCCACTTGATAGAGATTTAACACAAATCTTATCAAGTGGTCCATTTTGGTCCTTGCTTATGACACCCTTACTTGGCTATCTTGACCATATTCGAGTCCATTAAGCGCCCACACAAGTTATACTTGCAATCTTCTCGAAGGACATACCTTGTGTCACTGGACCAACTTTCTAGGTTTCGGTCCTAGTATCCACCAAGACTATGTCTCTCTTTTGAATATTGTATTCTTTAGACTTTATTCTTTGTATGTGTCTTAGAAGATTTACCCAATCTCTAAGCCATTCGATGTACCAGTCAAGTCTTAATGAACTTGTTCCAATTTTTAGGCTACTCGTCTACCGCGAGTCCTAACAGATTGTTCTGTCTCTTTAAGTTCTTCATTCATGACCCCAGCCACAACATACTGGATCATCCCCTAATCAACCACAGCCTTTTCCAACTTGCCATATTTCGACCTTAGTCTCCTATAGACTAAACCGCATACACTTGACTTATGTCCATCACCAGATATTGTCATAACTTTATCCCAGTCCACTCATGGACTTGATCACATTCCGGTCCTGGTCCACTCCAGGACTCAACCATTTTATTCCAACCATTGGTCCTTCTCAGACATGGTTGTGATGTGATCCTTGTCCCTCACTGGACTTGATCGACTATATACCAACCCTAGGCCAATTTCCGACTTGGTTGTACTATTACCCTGGTCCTTTTCTGGACTCGATAGACTTCAGCTCTACCATCACGACAAGAGCTATGCGGTCAGTGGCTTCCTCCTACACCCTGAAACAAAAAGAAAAATATATATAAAAGCAAAGATGGTCGGATTCAACAATCCAAGACCAAGAGATGTGTGAAGGCAGTAAAGAGGCAGTTTTGAGGGAGATCAAGAGGGGGAGTTGAGAACGACCATCTGGTGAGTTTTGATTATTGTTTGCCACGCCATGGACTTCCTCTACATCGATACAACACAGGAAAATATCCAGGAGAGAAGATAGGAGGCCGGATTCTACTTCTAATGGCTGAGACAGCCTTGAAGGCAGATGTGTGTGGAGAGGCAGTTTCATGGGCAGTAAAAGGGGAAGTGATGCACGATCCTTGGATGGGTTTTGATCATGGATGATCACGTCCTACGTTTCTTCTAAAACCTGGGAACACACGCAAATGGTCAGGAGAGAAGGGAGAAATCCGGACTCCACTCTCAAAGGCCAAGACAGCCTTAGAGGCGGATGCAGTGTAGAAATGGTTTCATGGGATATCAAGGGAAGGGGAGATTGGTGCGGTCCATGGAGATATCTTAACACATCTTATCAATACTGGAAGTATATGATAAGGATTGATAGAGGCGTGTGCAAGAGTATCATTGTAATGACCCTGATCAAGAGTAAAAATTCAAAAACCTTGACCATGGTCGTGGTCGAGACAAGTAATGGTCATGGTCGAGAGGCATTTTTGCAACGGTCGAAAATCTGCATTTTCGGGAAAAACTGTATTGATCATCCCGATAAGCGATTTCGATGAAACGAAGCATCATTGGAGACTTCTGAATATTTTTCTAAGGAGATTACAATCATATGAAGTTCATATTTGGAGTTGATGACGTGGCCAGAGTGGTGACAAGAGATGACATGGCGATCACCCATTGGTTTCGGTTAAGTGACACGGCGATACACATGGCGATTTCTCATTGGTCGAGAGGAGACTTGGCGCCCAAGATACGAAGCTTCTAGAAGCAGAGACTTGCCTTGCAAGGGAGTGAAGACTTGGTGATCAAGTTTGGAATATTCATTGAATTTGGGAAAACTTGCCATGAAAGTTTCTAAGTGGGACACATGCCCATTTCTCTTCATGCACATGGTCCACTTGTCCAGCCAGCCTCAGCCCTCCTTTTCTATAAATACCAGACCCCTCCCCTTCATTTTCTTCATCCCAAAACCGTGAGTGATCACCCTAGAGAGAGAGAGAGGTGAGTTAGAGAGAGAAACCGAGTGTTTAGGAGTGTTTTTCGGTTTCTTTGTTTTAGCGTTTTTGGGAGAGTTATCCGGAGGTGCTAGGTAGTCTTTGTAGTCAGTAACCAAGGTGGGTTTCCTCTGTGTGTGTTGTGTGTTTTATGTATGCAGGTATGGAGTCTAATCGGCGGAAGACCGGGGCATGAATTTAATCGGTTATTGTGCAGGGCTCCGGAAGAGTGTATGCTGATTGCATACATTTTGTGTTGTTTGTATTGTTGTGTTACCTAGATGTTGTAGTGTAGTTAGTGTTGCATAGAGATTTGAGTGAGACTCTCTCTTATGCCATTAGGTGTCTAGGCGTCTAGGTGCATCACTCGTTTTTAGGTTGTTGTGTGTTTCTAGTCTAGACTAAGTGTTGCATGGAGGTTAGAGGTGGAGCTCCCTCATGCTAAGTTGTGTTTGCACTTTAGTCTAGGCTAGGGAGAGTGTTTGCTTGTTTGTTTGTGTAGTGCTTTTGGTTTTGGTGCACGTTGCATGGAGGTTAGAGGCGGAGCTCTCTCATGCGGGTTGGTGTTGCGCCTAAACTAAAGCATGATATCATCTCGGAGTTAGATTGGGGGAAGTCCAATTCTCCGTTGATGTGTGTGGACCCTGGGGTTAGATTGGGGGAAGCCCAATTATCCAGTGGTGGAGTTACCTACTCTCCACAGGCTTGTCACTTGAAGTGGGTTGCGCCCATGAACAAGCGCTGCATGACGATGCGGCCCGGGTTAGATTGGGGGAAGCCTAATTCCCGGAGTGATGTTTTCCAATCGCGTGACTTTTGTGTTTGTGTTCGGGAGTGTTCAGGGTGGAGTAGTTAGGGCTCTGTGGTGTGGGATCCCAGGATGTGTGTCATCCGAAACTTGTTTGTGTTGTTTAGTTTAGGATCAAGTCTAGGATCGAGTCTAGATTGCTTGAGTGTTGTTTATGTCTCGGTGGAGAGACTAGTTGCATTTGTTTAGTAGTAGCATTGCATTTGTTTTCTTTGCTTCGGCTATATTGTTTTACTAACCATTGTTGAGCATGGGCTGAAGGGGGTTTGCTGTTTATTTTTGGGAACTCACTGAGTAATTTCGATTACTCATCCCCTCTTCTACTATGCGGGTAACCAGTAGGTGGGAAGCTTAGAGGGCAGCGGAACGATAGGCGGCCGGTGTAGATTTGAAGTGGCATAAGCATAAGCAAAGACTAGCTTCCGAATGTATAATTATTTTCTTATCTTTTTGGCATTAGGCCGTGCATGCAAACTCTGATATTTTGTATTGTAATGTTTTATAAGACGCTTTCCACCTATGTATAATAAAATTATGTTTATATTCGTTGTTGTGTGCTGAATGATACAAGACCTTGTCGAGGTCGACACAACTCGGAGACCGCAGTACGGGTTGCGAAGCCTTAGGCTGTGGGCTCCGAGGACACAGCAACCGGGATGGTTTGGTCGGGAGTCTTGACTTGTTCTCGATTCTTGGTCGATCCGGTCCGGCGAGCTATTATTGTGGCGCTCCTGGGTCGTCTCGGGTTAGTCCTACCTAGGACGGTCCGGGGGTGTTACAATCATGGCCGTGCATGATTTGGGATGATACAAGATCAAAGCAAGCAAGTATAAGGTAATATGTTTTGATTACTTTTGATTGATGTTTATGTCTCTTGGGATGGATCAAGGCCAAGCATGGCACGCCCCTTGAAGATTATATATTGTGATGTGTTATAAGGATCCATGACCTTGAGGGAAGGAGTGGATCATTGTTGATCTAACACATCTATGTGGATGATAGTTAGATGCTACACCTCTGATTGGACCATGGGCGATCCAGTGATTATTACATGTATGAACGGTTGTGCTTGAACGAGTCCAAAGAGTATGGCCGGTTGTTACTTAGTATAACTAGGATGTATTGATGGATTAGGATAAGAGAACCAAACAACATTGATTGTGTTGTGATTATGCAATGAAGGCCGAGTGTGATCTGATCATGAGTAAGTATAGATGCCTTGATCCATAGATGATGGATCAAAGTATCAGGTCTAAATGATCAAAGGATGCATCGGTTGTAAGAATTCAACTTTTATGTGACAACCTGTCTTGTGGACCCATCCGTTCCGTAGACCCAAGTTCAAGCGCTGCAGTGCACCGACCTTAACCCCTCACTGTGGGAGGAAATGCCTCCATATACCGGTAGGCTATTGATGCGCTTGACATTATTCGAACCCAAGATCTCACCCATTAACAACTCTCCCACAGAACAAGCTGTCACCAATTGATCTTCAAATTATTTATTTACTCTTTTTTATTGATGATAAGTTAAAATTTTCAAATTTTAAAACTTTGTTTATATAAATTTTTATAGATACATCTTTTATAAACTATATGGATATTTATTTACTATTAGATTTTTATTAGTAGATTTTACTCAATCCAGATTTTACTATTAGATTTTAAGCCATTTATTTTCTTAAGAAAACTCCTTTCAAAAATATGAGTGCATCAGTATTGAGAAAGATCAACATGACTTTTGTAATATAATATTTATGATATTTTAAAGTTAAATACAAAATTTTAAAAATGAAAGATTTATACCCTTGTTCAAAAAATGCGGCATAAACGGCCGAATAATCGCCGGAAAAGCGTAAATCGGTATACAACCGTGGTGTTTTGCTGCTAGGCGGATAGTTAATCGGAAAAATGAGAAAACTGGTCGTTTATGTAGATTTTAAGCTTGAAATGATATATATGTCTTAGGTTTGTTATACTTTGATCAAAAACTATGAGAATAACCCGAAAAATCAATGAAATCGCTAAAAACAAAAATTGAAAACGGCTGCAACTCTAAAAAAAATTGCAGGTGAAAGGAGGAAGACAGAGCTATTCCTGTCATTTTGGATTCATTAACCCAAAAGATTTAAAATTTTTGCAAAATGGACTCTCTGCTACTTGAACCCAGGTTCATGAGAAGGAAATAAGAGTCCATAACCACAACGCTATTTGAAAACAATGATAACAATGAACATATTTATTATACATAGGCTATAACTGATATAAAACCCTAAAATCACTCTCCGATTCATCCCCGTATAATCTCCGATTAATTGATTCGGTGCTAGACATCACCCGTCCCCACGTGTAACGCTTAACGCGTTTCCAAACAAAGATTTATGCCAATAAGAACTTGTCAACTTTCAAATGAATCTCTCAAAAAATGATTTAAGAGTCAATAAGAGATTACCTCTTTCTTCTATTTTTTATCTTTTTATTTATTTGTTGATTTTTTATTATAAAAATGTTTAAAGCTTTATTAAAATAAAGCTCCTTTTCAGAGATCGCATATGAGACAAATCCAATAAATCAAATTTTTAAAAATATAAAAAAAATGATTGGTTGTGGCTGTAGATTCTCGGAACATTCAACAATTAATCTAGAACAATACATGTCAATTAATCAATTTTTTTTTAAATACTCACAGCAAAAAATATTTCAACAAAATAAAAAAATGCCAATAGAGAGTTTTATTTTTAATGTAAAATAGTAATTTACAAAGCCAGAGCAAAATAATCTAAAAGAATAAATTTGTAGATTAAATTCTATATCTAAAACATAAATCTACAGCTCATTACATTTACCCCTAAAATATAAGTGTAGTAAATATATAAATAAATATATAGAAAACGGTGTTCAAAAAAAAAATATAAATAAATAAATAGAAATGATGAATGCTACATTGCTTTAGACAACTGTAGTTGGACATCGGCGGTGATCGGCTTATAAAGTTGCAGGGAAGAAATGTAGTTAAAGCTCCATCGGGAAACACAATTTGGAGATACGATAATTCTGATAGCCTTTTAGAAAAAAAAAAGATACGATAATTCTAGAAACGCATGTGGACGTGTTTTGTATATTGTTTTCTTTGGCTTTGTTATGATTCGTTCATGTTGTCATGTTGTCATGTTGATGAGTTGATAAGATAGTTGGCTTTTCAGCCATTACAACAAGAACGTTGGCTTTCCACCCTTTTTCGATACTTTTCATATCGTATGGTAAAAAGTTAAAAAGGCAAAAATTTAACACTCGTACTTTCTATACTAAAATAATAAATAACAAATTTTAAAATTTCAATTTATTATTCCTCATCAATATTTCTGCACCGCATAGATCTAATAAATAGCCATAAATTCAAATAGTAGAATAAATTTCAAAAATATCAATAAAAATCTAAAATCGCAAGTCAGGAAAGAAAACAAAGAAAATCGTGCAAAGCCATTAATCTGATAGCAATCACTTTTCGTCGGTTTCATCTAAAAGAAAAAAAAAGAAAGAATGAGTGATAAAAGAATCACTCAGTGAAGTATATACACTAAACACGCAAACCACTAACTTAAGTAAATAGAATTTCCAGTATGAAATACACTGGTACATGATTTATGGAACAGACCTACACCTTAGCAATAAGAAAAAATAGTAGTTATGAATTAAAGCTGTTCAAATAGACTATAAATCTGAAATTAGGGCAAAAAATCAAGTCAGGACACTCTTCGAGCGGTCAAAAATAGATAACTGATGATCTGGTCAAAAACTAAACTTGTTGGTCAAAGGTAAATCCGGTCAAATCTGACCCAAACAGATCAACCCTTGACCAGCTTGAAATCAAATTTGACCACCCAAATTGTCTTAACCATATTCGATTTCAATTGGACGAGATTGAATCTATTAAAAACCCGTTAACTAACCAACAAATCAATTTCCAATAACCAATCGAATTAACCGAAATCAATTACACTTAACCAAACCAGCTTTGTCAGCTGACTCACTGAGTTGACTCAGCCGGGTCACTGGCGAGTCAGCCGAGAAGTCACCAGTGAGTCAGCCGGCAAGTCACCGGTAACCGATCGCCGGCGGCGAACAAAGACGGCGTCACTTACCGGAAAATCACCGCCGGCAGCGGAGGCACAACGACAATGCGGCAGCAGACAGACGGTGGCCGGACACGGCGGCAGCGGGCGAATGGCGGTTAGAGACGGTGGCGCCTGGTCTACATGTCTGACGGCTCTAGTGGGTTGTGGTGGCTGGTGAGGTTCACGTGCGGGACTCCTACTCGCGTGTGAGGAATGCGTCACGGCATCTCTTCGTCTTGTCTTCCTGCTCCAGACCGTCCCGATGTCATGAACACGATGCTGGCCTTGGATTCGCGAAATACCACACGGTTAGAGAGATATGATCAATTTGTTTAACGAAAAACATAAACCAAGGCCAAGGAGGTTTTCAATGGTTACCTTTGGCGGTTAATTGTGGCTCACTGGACAATCTTGTCGGTAACGGTGGTGGTCCGGGCTGGTCAGACTCAGATCTGCTTGACAACTCAAAATCTGCAAAGGTTCGACACTTTTGAGTTTTTCTAAATAAAATAAACTGCAGGAGCTTAATATTTAAAGGACAAATACTTAGGGTTCTCTCCAAGTAATTGGATTTTTCTCGGCCCCATAATTTTTGTCGTTACAATTCTTCCCCACTAAAAAGGACTCGACTCAAAATTCGGCTCATGAACCGACTGTCCAATACCATCATGAAAAAGCTCTGAATAATCAATTCTCATCTGAGTCTCAGTCTTCCAAGTCTCCTCCTTGATCTGGTCTCTTTCCCAACAAACTTTAACCAAATTAGTAATCATCTCCTGAACAGATTTCACTTGCCGATAAAATATACCAAGATCGCTTCGCGGCTGCTGTAAAATAAGCTATGGTTCACTCACGACTTTCCTCAAAAACTGACACATGGAACACAATGGGGAAAATGACATATGAAACACCAGAAAGTTGAACAAATCTCATAGGATTTATGAGGAAGAAGCTATCCCACCTTCTATTCAGGTGATTCCACATTAGTATGTTCGAAAATATGACAATATCTTCATGATTCTTATCAAAAAAGGATGAACCAAGATGTAAGAAGCTTGATGTGGAACCATTAATCAGTGGAGAACAACCAGAAAGTTGAATAAATCTCATAGGAGTTAGGAGGAAGAAGCTATCCCACTTTCAATTCAGGTGATTCCAGATTAGCATGTTCGGATATATGGCAATATCTTAATGATTCTTATCAAATCAGAAGGAACCAAGATGTAAGAAGATTGATTTGAAACCATTAATCAGTGTAGAATCACCAGGAATTTGAATAAATCTCATAGGACTTATGAAGAAGAAGCTATCCCACTTTCTATTCAGGTGATTCCAATTTAGTATGTTTGGGCATATGGTAATATCTTTATGATTTTTATCAAACCAGAAGGAACCAAGATGTAAGAAGCTTGATTTGAATCCATTAATCAGTGCAAAATCACCAGAAAGTTGAATAAATCTCATCGGAGTTATGAGGAAGAAGCTATCTCACTTTCTATTCAGGTGATTCAAGATTAGTCTGTTCGGACATATGGCAATATCTTAATGATTCTTATCAAACCAGAAGGAACCAAGATGTAAAAAGCTTGATTTGAAACCATTAATCAGTGTAGAATCACCAGGAAGTTGAATAAGTCTCATAGGAGTTATGAGGAAGAAGCTATACCACTTTTTATTCAGGTGATTCCAGATTAGCCTGTTCGGACATATGACAATATCTTAATAATTCTTATCAAACCAAAAGGAACCAAGATGTAAGAAGCTTGATTTTACACGAAAGTCTATCAACTCTGCTTATAACTGCAATCTATATGCCACTGCTCCAATCCGCTCCACAATGGAGTATGGTCCTGTATATCTCGGTTTAAGCTTCTTTAACTTTCGATTCTTAAATCCTCCCTGAAATGTCCTCATTTTCAGGTATACTAAGTCATCCACCTGAAACTCAAAATCCTTACAATGATTATCTGCATAACTCTTCTAAAGGTCATGGGCTTCTTTAAGCAGTACCTTAACCATCTCAATTTGCTCTAGAGTGTCCTGAACCATTGTTGGTTTTAAGTCTCGTCCACCCCCCCCCCCCCACTTATGTCCAACAAAGTGTGGTGTATGACAAGGCCTACCATAAATCATCTCATATAGTGCCATCCAATACTCAAATGATAGTTGTTGTTATATGCAAACTCTACTAGAAGTAGGTACTTTCCCCAACTTCCTTTTCAATCCAAAACAAGCTCTGAGCATATCCTCTAATGTCTTAATAGTCCTCTCTTACTGTCCACCTGTCTGCGGTTGATAGGTTGTACTCATATGGTCTTGGTCCCAAACGCCTTTTGAAAAGTTCTTCAAAAAGCAGATGTGAACTTTGTGTCCCGATCTGATAAAATATTGACAGGAACTCCATGCAACCTCACAATCTCACTGATGCAAATCTCTTCCAACTGGTCAGCTTTGTATGTCTTCTTGATTGCTACGAAATAAGCAGACTTGGTCAGTCTATCCACAATAACCCAAATAGCATTCCTCCCTCCACACGTTGTTGTCCAGTTACAAAATCCATAGTCAGCATATCCCATTTCCACTCTAGAAACTGCATGTTCTACAGTAACATGCTAGGCACCTGATGTTCATCCTTAACCATTTGACACGTTTAACACTACCATACAAAAGTAGCAACATTTTTTTCATACCAAGCCAATGATAATAGGCTTCAGATCCATATACATCTTAGTGTTCCCAGGATGAATAGAAAAATGCGAGTTGTGTACTTGCTGTAAAAAATGTTTCCTTAACAGGTTATCATCTGGCACATAGACTCGGAAACTGTATGATATCCAATACTGTCGATCTCAATCTGTTTAACCAAAGCATCATCACTATCCTGAGCTTTATGTATCTTATACAATAAATCTGATATCTCATTAATCTTGTCCAGATCTGCTGCAGCTTCTGCCTCATAAAAAACATGACCCAGAAATCCAATCTTCCTCTGCCATAAGATGCACTTACTAAGCTTATAAAACAATTGATGCTCCATGAGCTTATCCAACACAATTCCCTAATGCTTAACATGCTCCTCCGTGCTTCGAGAATAAATCAGGATATCGTCGATGAAGACAATCAAACACTTACCCAAATGCTCGCAAAACACACAATTCATAAGCTTCATGAACGCTGCAAGTGCATTTGTCAACCCAAATGACATCACTACGAACTCATAATGTCCATAACGTGTATGAAAAGTTTTCTTCTGCACATCCTCATCAGTTATCCCAACCTGGTGGTAACCTGATACCAAGTCAATCTTAGAAAATCATGAAGCTCATGTACCTGGTCCAACAACTCATTGATATGCGAAAGGGGATACTTATTCTTGATGGTCACCTTGTTCAAACCTATTTAGTCGATACTAATCCTGAAACTCCCATCTTTCTTCTTAACAAATAATGCCGATGCTCCCCATGGTGAAGTACTAGGTCTGATGAAACCCTTACCCAATAATTCCTCCAACTGCTTTTTCAGTTGGGCCATCTCTTCTAGCGCTAAACAGTACGGAGCCCGTTAAACCGGTGCATTCCCTGGTTTCAGTTCAATAGTGAGAAAATCTCCTCGGGCTGGTGGTGGCCCCTCTAAAGCCTCAAATACATCCTCAAACTCTGCAACCACTGGAATATCCTACAACTCATGATTTCTATCATCCTTAACCATTGAAATAGTCGCCAGAAGTCCCTTTGCTCCTCTCTCCAATAAATCCTCAGCATGCAACATGGAGATAATGGAAATTCCCCGGTGAGCCTCACTACACTGGAATGTGATCTTCCCATCTTTTCTCAGAATATGAACTCTTGCCCTAGGGAAATCTAGCACCACTTGATGCCATGACAACCAATTCATCCCAAGTATAGTATCATAGTAATCCAACTCCATCTTTGTTAAGTTTCCGATGAAATTGACCCCTCCGAGTAGGACTAGTATATCTAGATGAATGCCAGTGGCTCCCAATCTCTCTGTGTCGACTGTCCGAATCGGCTTAGCCTTCGGCTCAAATACACTCTGAAAAGGCC
This sequence comes from Raphanus sativus, assembly GCF_000801105.2. Lineage (NCBI taxonomy): Eukaryota > Viridiplantae > Streptophyta > Magnoliopsida > Brassicales > Brassicaceae > Raphanus > Raphanus sativus. The sequence continues at coordinate 19,787,995 of NC_079518.1, read as the reverse complement.
AAGCCTTGACCAAACACGAACTCACGAAGCTGTGGGAAGCTCCCATGTAGAATAGAGTGTGAGCTGCCTCACTTCCAACCGAAACCGATTCTACACACAATTTTCTTTTCTAACTAAACATAAAAACCACCACAAATACAAAATACTAAAAACAAACGAGCATGACAAAAATGCGTACCGGCTATTGACTCAGCTCCACTTGCCTCTCCTCGAGCATACACACGCGGAGTGATGGCTTGATGCTTGTACGCAGGCCCCTTAGTCTGGCTGTACCTAGAAATATGGCCAAACTGGCAACCTCCATGTGCGACTACTGCAGCTGGTGCTACCTTGTGCTGTTGGTTCTACCTGTGATGCTACTCTGACAGTTCCTACCTATATGCCCATCTTTCAACAATTATAACACTGGACGCTCGACTTATTCCATATCCTCATATGTGGCTCTGAAGTCTTTCTAGTCCTAGGCTGTGCTGCCTTGGAGTACTTCCGCTCCTCAGCAATACATAAGTCCTGCATAGCAGCCTTCTCTACCAGATAATCCAAGCTTGTGTAAGTAACCACACTGCATCTGCCGCGGAGATCAACTCAAATCCCATCTAAGAACCTCTTGATCAAGTCCTCCTCATCCAAATAATCACCAGCAAACATTCGGAGTCAACTAAACTCCTGCTCGCATTGCCTGACACTATTACCATCATGTCTCAAATGCTTAAAGGAATTCTTCTTCTGATGCAAAGTTTCCCTGGGAAAATTTTTCCTGTCAAACGTAATGTGGAAATCCCCATAAGTCAGATTGCCATGATGCATCGTCGCACTCACCCCCACATACTGATGCATCCCCACGCATATATAACTCTGAAATATTAAAGCAAAGGCGTAGCGGGCACTTGATAGTCTCCAGACATGTAACCAGCCTATGCTTCCAATTATGCGCAACTGCATGATCCAGTATTCCCACAAAATGCTCAAAATCAATGTACTTCATCTGACCCATCACCCTGATAAGCGTCTCAAGAACCTGCTATGGGATGACGGGTAACAGTGGTGGAACCTAAAAAACTCCTGGAACCTACTGGATAGGGGCTGCTGATTCTTGTGAACATGTACTGGTGGAAACTGCTACACATGAATCTGCGGACAATGATGCACCTGAACGTAAGGGCCACGCAGACTCTACTGTCCCTGCTGAACTGGAGCCATCTTCCTAGCAACTTCCTGAGCAGTTACTCTGGAAGTTTCTTGGGCAGCTTGTCTAAGAAAGTGGTCAACTTTGTGTCGTTTTTATGTTTTAGATAGTTAGTGTATGTTGTCTTTTGGTTTTAGGTTGTAACTGTGTGTTGTTTTTCAGTTTTCAGGGGAAACAAATGGTGGAAAAGCCTAATTGTGTCATCTCATTTCTCAACTGAACCCTAAAGTCTCCGGGTCTCATTTCTCTGCCAGTCTTTGTCTTTGTGTCTCTCGACCCTTTGTCCCTCTCTCGCTCGCTGAAGAACAAGGTATCGTCGAATTTTTGTGTCTCTGCGTCTCTATGTCATTATCTTGCTATCTATATGTCTCCGTTGACTCTCTGTCTCTGTTGACCTATTTCTGTCTCTCTTTCGATCTCTCTCTGTCTCTGTCTCTCTCGATCTCTCTCTGTCTCTTTGATATATGTCTCTGTTTTTTGTCTCTGTATATATACATATATGTTTCTTTTGATCTGTTTCTTTCGATTCTATGTCTCTTTTGATCTGTTTATATACATATAAGATGACATATTTTCTGAGGAGCTTTTACCTTTCAGGAAAAGGCTTGTAGTTTCATCCTGGTCCTTAAGTATGTGTATGGCAACCCAATACCCTGTCTTAACAGTGTACAATCCACTCTAGGTAAAATTCCAACAAAAAGAAACTCGTTGTAGTGATTGGCTTATGGTCAAACTCCTAATCAAGGGAATATCCTCTGGTGCAGCAAAATTATCCACCATCGCCTCATCCCACTGCTTTGATTATATATTTATGAAATAACTACCCGTATTCGGGGATGTGCCACCAGAACATTTGGTCTAGCCGGCTTTGTAGGTGCAGTCGGAAGCCATGGATCCTCCCACACTTTGACATCCTAAAATGAGTGGATCATCTGTCGAATACCCAAAAGGAATAAAGGCCTCACAGCTGATAAACTAGTCAACACATAAGCTGGAGAATCTACTGTACCAGCTTGTAACAGTGAACTTAATCTGTAGTACTTACCCTGCAATACTCGTGCTACAAGAAAATTTTGAAATTGTACTAATCTCCATTACTGCTTTGCCAATAGTGTTAAGTAAAATTTCTAAATCATTATGAATCCAATTCTTCCTTCTTCTTTTGACATGCATAGCTTTTTCCATTTCGTCCAATGAATTCATTTTTGGGAAGATTTAAACTCCACCAAAACCGTGCAATGGCAATACACTTGCTATATTTTCACAGATCTTCACCGTAAGAAACTAGACATGACATGGTAAGGCTAGCACAATTGATTTGATAAGAACCTCTTTCACACCTTTTGATAACCATCTCCACGTTCACCTGTTTATGCGGTTTTGAAGTTTTTCCTTAATAAATGCAAACAGTTTACATTTTGATCCATTTATATCTTCGGGGATCCCTAAATAAGAGCCCATTACACCTTCATTCCGGATCGCAAGAGTATCCTTTCGTGTTTGCCTGACATCCATAGAGACTCGCTTACCAAAGAGTAAGGAAGTTTTGTCAAAGTTTATACAATGATCTGAAGCCTTTCCATATCTCCTCACCACTTTCATAAGTTCTTCACATTCACTGGGCTCGGCCATACAAAAAAAATGCTATCATCAGCAAAAGGAAGGTGGGATACCGAGGGGCTGGTGCGTAAAAAGTGCATCCCCGTTATCTTTTCTTCATTCTCTGCATGATTAATAAAGGTTAACAAGTGTTTCCGTGCATAGAATAAATAGGAAGAGAGACAAAGGATCTCCTTGGCGTAAACCTCTCTCATGAGTAATATTTCCTCTAGTGTTAACCATTCATGAGGACCTTATATTTAACAGATGTGATACATTGCATGATCCGCTTAATCCATGTGGATGAGAAACCCAATTCTCTATTACTGCTCGGATGAAGTCCCATTCCATCTTGTTATATGCTTTGATCATATATGTCTTAATCTCTATTATTTTTCTCCTTCTGCCTGATTTTTTTCTGAGGGCATGAAACGATTGAGCAATCATGATATTACATGAAATCTTGTTTCCAGCAATAAAGATTGACTGGGTTTCAAAGATATAGTTTGACAGATTTTCTTCATTTTTGGACATAAAATCTTAGAGATTATTTTATAGGTAGCATTGCCTAAGCTGATTGGTCTCAATTGTACCATTAAATTATAATTTTTGAATTGGAGATTGGCCGAAACATAATGAAATTAATATTTTTGTTTTATTTTATTTTTTTCGACAAACAGTTGTTCTATTAATCAAGTTCGAGGTGGTCTGGGAAACCAGGCCGGAACAGCAACCAATGAAATACAATTCACTATGAAAATATCTCGCAGTTTTAGCTAATGAATCAGCTGATAAATTTTGAGAACGAGGAGAAAAAATCAATGAGAACTCCGTAAATCTTTCCTTGAACTTCATCAACTCTTTCAGCTCAGTAGAGAAGCTTGACCATGCTCCAGGGTCTTTGATCATTGCAACTAAATCCTTACAATCGCTGCCAGAAGATTGACAGGTTGATAGCTGTAACATGCACTCCATTGCCCATATTAACGCCTCGAGTTCCGAATGAAGTGGTGAAATACGCCGCCTCTGGTTTCTTGCAACCATAAATGGATTACTCCTTTTGAGTTTGTCCATGTCCATCCATAACCACTATAGAGTGCATCAGGTGTCCATGATCCATCAATCAATCATCTTTCAGAGATTGTCACTTGTTGCATAACTTGTGTTTCTATTAGTTCTTTCTTCCGATTGGCTTCGAACCAAGCATGACATTCAGATTCCGCATGTCGGACAGTTTCCAATTGATCCCTATCTATTTCTCTGAATAATTTATCATTTCGGGCTTTCCAAATGTACCACAAAATCCAAGGGTATGGATCCATGTCCAACCCTGGATCTTCAATATTATTCTACCGCCAGAATAGATAATCCATATGTGCGTAGTGGCTAGCACTAGGAAACATCATAGTTGGAGTTGGGGTTGCTGCGTGAGCCCATGTCTGTAGAGCTGGGGGACACTCAAAAATGGCATAACTAATAGTTTCGTTTTCAGCACCACATATGGGACAATGATTATCACTTTGCATATGACGATGAGTCAACTTACTAGTCACTGCTAATTATCCAGAAATCGTTTTCCAAATTAGATGTTTGATTTTCCGGGGAACTCTAACCTTCTAAGCAAAGGCCTGGAGATTCTTTATACTGGGTTCTTGTACCTCCTGTGTGGCTTCTCTAAGCAAGTTAGTTGCCATCCAGTATCTCGAATTTACAATATACATCCCACTTTTAGTGTACCTCCAGCAATATCCGTCACGATGATAATCTTGATTTATGGCGAAAGATTGAATTAATGGGACATCCTCATGGTCGATATAATTTTCTAGCAGTTGCAGATCCCATCTCTTTGGATTTCCCATCATCAATTAACTCACATGCATCATCGGGTGAACCACCGGTGCAACAGGTCTGGCCGGTATCGTTGGGATCCAAAAATCTTCCAAAATCCTAATCTCATTTCCAGAGTTTTTTTTGTCTAATTCCCAATACTATTAATGGTTTTGCTGCCATTATGCTTGTCCACCCATAAGATGAGTTCGGTGTTTTATTCAGCCGCAAAGACGAACTGCAACGGAAGTACTTTTCTCTTAGAATTTTTGCCAAAAAGGAATTAGGGAATTGTACTAGACGCCAGAGTTCTTTCCCTAATAAAGCTAGACTAAATTCATGGATTAACCTAAATCTAATCCCCTTTCTTCTTTTGGTTTGCATATTTTCTCTCATCTTACCCAATGAATATCTCTTTTAGGTGGGTTTGAGCTCTACAAAAATTGTGCTATGGTACTAGCTAGGTTCTCATATATCTTTCGTGGTAGTAACAATATAGACATTACATACGTAGGAAGGACGAGCATAATAGATTTTATTAGCACCTCCTGCCCTTCCTTCAAAAGCAACCGTCCTGTTCAGCCATTAATTCGATTTTGTAGCCGTTCTTTTAGAAATGCAAAAAAAAAGCCTTTTTTTAGCCATTGATGTTTTCAGAAATGCCAAGATACATTCCTATTCCTCCTTCATTTATAATTTTAGTCAAAATTTTAATATTATTTTTCACATGTCCAAGAATTTTCTTATGAAAAAGTAAAGATGATTTGTCAAAGTTAATGAATTATCCATGAGCTCTTCCATATGTCCCAAGGACTTTCATGACATTAGAAAACTAATGAGTATATTATAAAGAAAAATTTGAGACATTAATAAATAATTTTAAACAGCAAAAATTTAATAAAGTATAGGAAATACCTTGATAGTAAATATATATCATCTCGAACACAGCTACACATGTAAGAGCATTTGGTATGTGTTCTTAGATTTTTTTTTTTTAAACTAAATAGAAATTGATAGAGAAGAAGAAAATGCCTCTCTTCTTTGAGAACACTTCACTTTAACTTAAAAGCTTTTTCACATGTGTTTACTATATATTATTAACACAACTTTTTAAAAATTTAATGTAATTGCAAAATTAATTTATATGAATATTTTATGCACAAGAATATGTAATATAAGCTCTTATTAATGCTAATGGGCAAACACATCCAACATCACTGCAGTTGCAACTAGGGTGTCGTCCAGAGCGAACCCATGCCACTCATCTCTGACACTTAGCCTCAATCATAGAAGTTATCACCGTTAAAACAGTTCCTTTTTATCGTAGTAGCCTTTTTCCCACTGATAATATTCTTGTACCATTTTATATTTGAAATAACAATAATGTAGTTAGGAAACTTCCATATATAATTACTATTTGTTTTGATGAAAAAAAAATATTACTATTTGGTTCTATGAGATTTATAGAAGGAAAAACTACTTTTTAAGTAGTAGAAAATAATACAACAGTGCATACATGATTTCATATTTTGTGTGTACATGTAAATTTTGCGAACTTAATTTAACCCTATTTTCGAATAGTATCTTCATCAGTGCTGATAGAAATTTTTTTTTTAAACACAGTACCGATAAAATAATCACATGATATCCTATATACTAAAAGGCAAGTAGTCTGGTAAATCAGAATTAGATATATGGTATGGGTTTCACAGTTTAAAAAAAATTTGTAAATACATTAAATTTGGAAAGCAAAAAAAAACTGTTTCTTTCAATAACTGATTTATTTTTTTATATAAATAAAAATTGCTAATATTATGCATACACCCATAACCCCACGATCTTAGAAACCGCTTATCTCTTAAAGATAAGATTTAATCCATAATAATGTCATATATTTAGTTCCATTTCCACTTGTGTTCAGAAATTTTAAATTCTTAAATCTCTGCAATGACTCCATGGTTTCTCTCTAAAATTTCGACTTCTAATCAATAAATTAAAACTTCTAATGACGAAACCATTTATAGTTTCTGGTCTAACAGTTGTCAAAGACTCCTCAAAAGAATTTCTTTCAATTTCTTTCTAATGACTAAAAACGCTACACTCTTTATGCTCCAATAATTTTTTTTATGAACCTTTTTCTTCTAATCTATTTATAACTTTCGTTTTCCTTTTTTCACTTCTAGACATTGGCAAAAACTACATATTGCATGGTAAAAATGGTAAACGTAACAAAATATGTCAATAAACATATTTAAATGGACTAATTAATTCTCAATTTGCTGGAAAATGTTTATTTGTTGTTGTGGTGATAGTTTACGAAAAGAAATTAATATAGGCTAAACTTAAAGCACATGTACAAGCCCCAAAAAAACTTGAAAAGCATCAAAAGAAGAAAAGAAACAAGGTTGTAGAGATAACTAGAAGGAAACAATCGGATTCTATTTAAATTTGAAAAAGTTCAGTCAAAAAAAAAACCAATTGGATTCTAAGAAACTCAGGTTGTAGAGAAAACTAGAAAAATTCATGTCTGCTATCTAGATCAGAACGTAACTTGACGGTAGGTTTTCCTTAATTATTATTGTGTTTATAATTATAGAGAAATGCGGTGCTATTATTTTATTTGTTTTACTTTCAGATCAAAATATAGATATACTACTACTTTCATATTTTCTATTTGTAGATATGAAACAAAATGTCTAGCAATCCAAATTGGTATATCACGAAAGGAAATATTCTTTATTTGTAAATAATTGTATTTTTTGAAAACCAAAAAAAGAAAGAAAAAAATACATAAAAGAAGAAGGGAAAGACTACAGTAGATAATTAATGTCAATTATCTACAAAATAAAGTCTGGTATTCTAATTATACTTATGCAAGAAATATGCTTTCACCTAATCTGATATTTTATATATAATGATTTTTTCTGGTTTGAAAAAAGAAAATATACAACGTTCACCCTGTGTCTATATTTGACAATTGTAGGATACAAAGAGCAAATGTTTTGAAAGTTTATCAATAAACAAAACCCTCAAAATAATATGTATTTCCGTTTTACATTATAACCTTCAAAATAAATTAATTTTCATGATTGTAAATTATAAAAAATAGCTTATGCATGGCACAGGAGGTATACTAGTCATCCCTTGATCCCTATTTCAATTTAGGAGACAGATACACACATATTGAAAGTTAATTTTTGCAGTTCATTTTTGAAATGTTTAATATAGTTATCAACTTATATTGTTCTCAAATTAAATTTGGTCCAAATTGACAGCTACCTTTAATTCTACCTACCCAAATTTGCTGAGTTTTTATCTAAATGATTTCTACAATCTTCTTGTTTTTTCTTTTAAGTGTATCTTTTATCATTAACAATATTAGTCACATAATTGTCAAGAAAATAAAAATATTGAAAGCGTTAAGCTTTTTTTAGAACAATTAAATTCATTTCTTTCCTTATTTCGATCAAATTGTCATATAATTAGTATCACATAAAAAATAAAATTATAAATTATAAAAAAAAAACAGAATAGCCAAAAAAATAACGAAAATTTTAATCCTAAACTTAGAATCATAAACTATAAACTTTAAACCCAAATCTCAAATCATAAGTTTTTAAACTCAAACTCTAAACCCAAAAATATGCCCTAGACCGAAACTCTATACTCTAAACCCTAAACTCTAAACTCAAACTGTTAACCCTAAACCCAAACTCTAAACCCTAAACCTAAATCTTAAACCCAAACTGTAAACAATAAACCCAAACTCTAAACTTTAAACCCAAATTGTAAACTATAAACCCAAAACCTATACCCTAAAAGTTTGGGTTTAGAGTCTAGTTTAAGCTATAGGGTTTCGATTTTGGATATAGATTTAGGGTTTAGAGTATAGATTTTTAGTCTAGATTTTAGGTTTGCGTTTATGATCTATGGTTTAGGTTAAAGATTTGGGTTTAAGGTTTCGATTTAGGGTTTGAGTTTAGATTTAGGGTTTAGAGTTTATAATTTTGAGTTTAAGGTTTAACTTGCAGTGTTTAAATTTTGTTATATAAACTCTAAACTCAAATTCAAACCGTTAACCCTAAACCCAAACTCTAAACCCTAAACCTAAACTTTAAACCCAAACTATAAACCATAAACTCAAACTCTAAACCCTAAACCTTAAACTCAAACTGTAAACTATAAACCCAAAATCTATACCCTAAAAGTTTGGGTTTAGAGTCAGGGTTTGGGTTTTGGGTATAGAGTTTTAGTCTAGATTTTAGGTTTGCGTTTATGATCTATGGTTTGGGTTAAAGATTAGGGTTTAGGGTTTCGATTTAGGGTTTGAGTTTAGATTTAGGGTTTAGAGTTTATAATTTTGAGTTTAGGGTTTAGCTCGCAGTGTTTAAATTTTCATTATATAAACTCTAAACTCAAAACTCAAACCGTTAACCCTAAACCCAAACTCTAAACCCTAAATCTATACGTTAAATCCAAACTGTAAACCATAAACCCAAACTCTAGAGGTGAACCTAAGTATTGTTCATGTTTTTAATATACATTTGTTTTAGGCAGAATTTCATTAAATAAGGAAAATCTGATTCTCCTAGTTCAAGCAGTGTAGTTCTAATTTTATTTTTTATTTCAAATTTATTAAATTTAAAAAAATATTTTAAAAACTAGACAGACATGCACAAAAATTATCCAGAAAAATCGACACTTATATCCAGGGCCTAACTTTATAAAAATAGAAATAATAGAGTGAAAATCATCCACTGTAATTTGTGAGTAATTCAATTTTGTCAAATAACTTGTATATTATTACTTTTCAATTTGAGAACATTAATCAGCAGGGAAATAAAAAAAAGGGGAGAAAAAGTTTTAGAAAAACTAGCGATAAGATGGTAAAAATAGGTTTTCTTTTTTTTTTTTGTTACAAAGATGGTAAAAATAGTAATTTGACTTTTTTGTTGAAATGTAAAGTTATATAACAACAAAGAATTGTACAAACTTTTGATCCTAACCAAGAGATCAAGAGAGAGAGATCAAGAGAGAGATCAAGAGAGAGAGAGAGAGGAGAGAGAGAGAGAGAGAGAGAGAGAGAGAGAGAGAGAGAGAGAGAGAGAGAGAGAGAGAGAGAGAGAGAGAGAGAGAGAGGAGAGAGAGAGAGAGAGAAGAGAGAGAAGAGAGAGAGAGAGAGAGAGAGAGAGAGAGAGAGAGAGAGAGGAGAAGAGAGAGAGAGAGAGAAGAGAGAGGAGAGGAGATGCTACAAATGATTTCGAGCATGTCGATGCCTTACTTTACGTGAAGAGAAACTATAAATCAGAAGAAATAAACAGAGGAAGAACAAAAAGAGAGGTTGTGATTGGATATATTAGACTAAAATAAAGTAAACTTTTTTTTATTTTTGATCAACAAAATGAAGTAAACTAAAAGGTGGAAAAGAGTAGAAAAGTTAAAGTGTAATATAGAGAGTCTACTGTGTTGTAGAGTCTGAAAGTTCCAATACCAACCCGGATTTGTATGGATACCGAGGAGACAATGCATCAACATTTTCCAAATCGTGAAAGAGAATGGGGAAGCAAAGAAGAGATGGTCCCGAATTTCGTTAGGTTTACCGCACAAGATGAAAATCTGAGTTTGACCCCATTTCCTCATTTGATCACATATACTATTATGATACACTAGCCATGTAATGAACTCTTGTCATGGTAAAGCCTGTGGGAACCATATGCTTATCCACTGATATGTACCTGCCTTTGCTTCCATAGAGGCTGGTCACTTCCGGTATCCTCTATAGGAGGCTTTATCAGTATGATACGCTCAATCATGTCATATATGACTCGACCAGACATCAGCTAAACTTCCAACCTAATGCATCTGCCGCTTCAGCTACCTTTTCTGCTCTACCAATACCCATTAATCTAGTGTTTGCTTATCCACTGATATGTATCCGATACTTTGAATCACACCATAAATCTTTCCAAAAGTAAGGATTATCATCATCTTTTATTTCCATTCTGAAAAAACGTTGCAGTTAGTTCTCTGAGTTTTAAAAGTTTTTTCCACATTCAAGACCCCATAGATTGTCATTTCCGAGATATCCAAAAAAATGAATCTTGAACCCTATACATATGAACCCAAGAACCAAAAATAGTTTGATTAAGGCATCCAATAGGAAATCGAAAAATTGAGCACGAGAAGTTTGTGGTGCTTCTAATTATTGACTTAATTATCTGAAGTTTTCTTGCGTATGAAAGCAACATACTAGACAAGGTGATAAACCGAGAACTCCTGGTCATACTTAGTAGTCAAGGGTAAACAAAGATAACGAGTTGGTAGGTTCTCTAAAGAAATGCCGACTGAGTAACCTTTTCCTTCAGGTCATGATGAGTAGCCCCCCCCCCCCCCCCCCCCCCCCACACACACACACGATATAGAGGGCAGACTTACTCATGTTAATAAACTAAGTTATATTCCCTCTCAAACTCTTTAAGAACCTCGACTACACTGATTACAGATTTTGCTGTTCCATCAATAAATATAATCAAGCCATCAGCAGAATTCAAGTGAGTCATTTCAACATTTTCTTAGTTTGGGTGATAACCTACCCAAACTAGCTGCTTTATTTAATCTATAGGACAATATGACACAACAATATCGGGGATAAAGAGCACCTTTGCGTTAGTCCACGAGAACTATTTGAAACCTTTCAAGTTTGCCTTTCGAGAGAGCACATATACATCCCTTAATACATTTAATAATTAGCTCCAGGAACCCCCATATCAGTTAACGTAGTTAATAAGAAATCCCAACAAACTGTATTGAATGCCTTAGTGATGTCTATCTTGAGTGTAGATCGAGGAAAGATGGTATCTTTATGGTAGTCTTTTATAAGCTCAGTTGCTAGGAGGACATTCTCGAGCAATAAACTCCCTTTAATAAAGGCAGTTTGATTCGTTGTTAATGATTTGTGGTAGTAGCTTCAGCATATTTGCAATAACTTTATAACTCGGTGTTGTAGCAAGCGATAGTTTTTTCATTGTTATTGCATCCAATTTATTTGAAACAACATTAAAACCGTGGCATTTGTTCCATGTGCCGTAAACATATGCTGGAACCAAATATAACAAGTATACTAATTATATCAATTATATATATATGTTCATTTGTATACTTATGTCGGAACACAGAAAATATCTCTCTTATAAAATTATTATTATTTCTGATTTATTTTCATCTTTTAATATTGAATTTTAAAATTTGATAATTGAATTTATGAATATCCGATTTTTTTAACTTAATCAAAAGTAATCAAATTTCAAGCATGTGTTTTATCCACTCCTACGAAGTGAGAAGGAGGTATACACCTATAAAATAAAAGAGAGAAATATTTAATTGATTTTTACAAAAAAAAAATATATTTAATTGATAAGAATACTTTGCGTTTATATATACTGTATATATAAGTACATGTGCAATAGGCACAGAAACAAGAGCGGAAAATAATAACACAGTCACAGAAGAGCGAGAAGAAAAAGAAGAGAGATATGGCGAGCGGTAAGGGGGTGTTGTTCTATGTAGCCGTAATGGTGATGGTTCTGCAATGGTTGGAGTATAATCGTAGTTTAGCTGAGGGATATCAAGAAGAAGATTTGGTGACGAAGCTGCCTGGGCAACCGGAAGTTGCATTCAGACAGTTCGCTGGCTATGTCGATGTCGACGTCAAAGCTGGTAGGAGCCTCTTTTATTACTTTGTCGAAGCTGAGAAGCAACCACACACTAAACCCTTAACCCTTTGGCTTAATGGAGGTTGGCTTTGCTCACTTTATCTCTTGTTTCTCTTCTCTGTACTGTCTAACACACTTGTAGTTTTTCTTTAGAATTTGGTTGTTTAGAGAAAAACATAAAGTTGTCGTAGTGTATAATACAATTAACGGTTTGCTTTTTGTTAATGTAAGATAAGCAAGCTACGCTATGTAGAACACAGTAGTACAGGGTTATTCAATTCCAAAAAATACGACTATATTTATTTTTTCAAAAGCTCTTACAAGTTCTTCTTAAAAGCAATAAATCAAACAAGCTCAAGACAAACCTCGACTTGTTTGCTAGTCTCACTCGTTCAGAGATCTAAGACAGACTCTGAACCACTTAAACTCTTAACCCCTAGATGCTTTGCTTCTCCTTCTTAGGACGTACAAAACTCTCTATTGCTAAAAGCTCTCCCTGTGTGTTAAACGGCAACACAGTGCCACGGCTCCCTTTTATATATCTTTGAGGAAGCCCTAGATCTAATCTATCTATCCAATGGAAACTTTCCATTTCTTCTACTTCAGCGAATAAGCCAATCTTCCTTTTCTCTTTAGATCGATTGCTTCTTCTTCAAGTCTTCCTTTAATGTTCCTCTTCATTAAATCTTCTTTTAATGCATCGGTCTTGATGCGTGCTTCTCACGAACCGCCTCTCTGATGTATTAGTTCATGTCACACTTCATGAACTACTTCATCTTTGCTACAACATCGACTTCCCATACACCTTCACTTTTTCCTCATTTTAATCCCCAAATAATGTAAAACAGAGTAATGCAATTTGCTTAAAGTAATCAAACCATCGACCTCTTTTAGCTATTTGGGACCAGATGCAATTACTTTGGTTAAAACTGAGACAATGTTGCAGGGCCAGGCTGCTCTTCCATTGGGGGAGGAGCTTTCACAGAGTTGGGTCCATTTTACCCCACTGGAGATGGTCGTGGCCTCCGCAGAAACTCCAAATCTTGGAACAAAGGTTTCTCTCACTCTCCTTTTATATCTTTCAACAAGGACGAAGTTTGTTAACATCAATATTATGTTGTAGCCTCAAATCTGTTGTTTGTGGATTCACCCGCTGGAGTAGGATGGTCTTACTCGAACACAACTTCAGATTACACCACTGGCGATAAATCCACCGGTATTATATAATCTTTCAAATGATCAAAATTATCGTTTATATTATCCGTGTTTATTAATTCTTTTATAAAAAGACTTGTTACTAAATGTTTTCAATATCAGCCAAGGATATGCTGGTGTTCTTGTTTAGATGGCTAGAGAAGTTTCCAGAATTCAGGACACGAAACCTCTTTCTCGCAGGCGAAAGCTACGCTGGACACTATATACCTCAACTAGCTGATGTAATACTTGAATACAACTCAAGACGCTCAAACAGATTCAAGTTTAAGCTCAAGGGCATTGCAGTAAGTAATAAGAACTAATTATACAAACAGAATATGTTATTTTTCAATTCTCTGTTTTGAGAGATACCTCTGTTTTGATCAGATCGGTAATCCGCTTCTGAAGCTTGACCGAGATGTTCCAGCCACGTATGAGTTCTTCTGGTCACACGGGATGATCTCTGATGAACTTGGCCTCACTATCATGAACCAATGCAACTTTGAAGATTACACATTCTCTAGTTCACACAACATAAGCAAACATTGTGAAGACGCAATGAGTGAAGCCGGAACCATAATCACTCAATATGTCAATTACTACGACGTGCTCCTTGATATCTGCTATCCAACCCTTGTCGAGCAAGAGCTCAGGCTCAAAAAAATGGTAAGAAAAAAACTGAGTCAGTCAAGACTTCTGATATTTGTTGCATTTTCGTTTATATGTTATTTATATTGAAAATTTCTGATACGAATCCACTGTTTAGCATCTTGAAAAAAATAATTCTGCTGGTTAAAACCCGTAGACGTAAATGTTAAAAGCAACTTTGTTTGAGTCTTAATATCTCTTTTTTATATCTTTTGTCAAAAAAAAAAAAAAAAACTTTGTTTGAGTTTAGACTTGTTACTGTTTTGTCCAAAAGACTATATGTTTCTTTTATTAATAGAAATAAGTCTTCCAACACAGAATATTTTATGAGTAAATAAAGATTTTTTTTTCTCTGAATATATAGATATTACAGAACTTCTCATATTACGCGGAAATGTGTTCGTATCCCTAAATTTTTTTTGATCTACATACTGTAACAAAAATACGAAAGTAGAAGAAAACTTTATTTTAGTTTTGATTGTTTTCTTTGCAAAACTGATTTTTGAAGGCTGGAAATTTATTTAGTTGAAAATAATTTTGAGTGAATATGCTTTCACATGGAAATTGCAAAAACAAGAGAAAGAGAATTTGAAACGGTTGACAAAAAAAAAAAAAAAAGAATTTGAAACGGATAGTTTTTGTTATTATCTCCAAGTGTTGATATTTTTTACTCACAAAAAATAGCAATGAAAATGATTTTTTTTTTCCCTTAAAAGATGCTATGAAAATGATTTTAGGGTACAAAGATGAGTGTTGGGGTGGACGTGTGCATGAGCTACGAAGAGCAGTTGTATCTGACTCTTCCCGAGGTTCAACAGGCTCTTCATGCTAACCGAACAAATCTGCCATATTCATGGTCTATGTGCAGCGGGTAATGTTTAACTTCACCCATTTGATCTTATTATATCTCAGTCTCCATCTCAGAATTTTATTTCTAAATCTGTCGTTATGTTTCACCTGCATAGCCTCTTGAACTATAGTGACACTGACGGGAACATGAACATACTTCCGATTCTTAAGAGAATCTTGAACAGGAAAATCCCTATTTGGGTCTTCAGGTAATGTGTGCACACAATTTTTTCCATTCTTCTAGTTCTACCTTTGTAAAACACATTGTTCTTATTCAAATAGCAAATTGCAGTGGGGATGAAGATTCCGTGATTCCTCTTCTAGGATCAAGGACTCTGGTAAAAGAACTAGCAGAGGATCTCAACTTCAACACTACAGTTCCCTATGGAGCTTGGTTCCACAAAGGACAGGTCTGTTCACAGAAAATATGCTTTGCCCTCCTTAATTTTGAGCATTCGTTTTTTTTTTCCTTGGTTCGATTTATTTGGCTGTTGATTTGGTGTTGTTGAAAGTATACAAGGTTCTATTTGGTTGGGAGTTTTCGTATTAAAGGTAGAAAAGTATGAAAATAACTAGTTAAGCAAGACTGTTGCATGTTTTAGGTGTAACAATTTTTTTTTCTGGTTTATCAATTCACTTTTAATCGACTGTACTTAATTTTGTTTTTATTTTGGCTTCGTTTATGTGATGTAAATTCTTAGGATAGTTGTTTTAATGTTTAATTCGGTTATTTAGTTTGGTACTTACGTCTACCCCTAATTGTAAAACTTATTTGACGTGAGGTAGGTTGGCGGATGGGTAATAGAATACGGAGATATACTGACATTCGCAACTGTCAGAGGAGCTGCCCATATGGTGCCATACGCGCAGCCTTCGCGAGCTTTGCATCTGTTCAGCAGCTTTGTGCTGGGCCGGAGATTGCCAAATAAATCGCCTCCTCCTCTTCATGGTTGAAAGGGGAAAGGCTTTTCTATGTTTTGGTGTTGGTCAAAATGGTGGTTAAGTCGATGAACAATGCAGTGGGCTTTTTTGATACGCGTTATGGTATTACATACCAAATACCAAAGAAAGAAGATTCAAAATAAGTAGTGTTCTTCAAAACATTAGGAATAGAGTTTTGGTGTTTTTCCTTTCAAGTATTTAAGTAATTTTCCTTTCTTATGTATGGCTATGATCTGTAGTAATCCTATATAAAGACATCTAATTATCAATAAAGAACTATCTTCCAGCATTAAACCTTATTCTCAAAAGAGACTAGGATTAACAAAAGTTTTGCAATCAATCAAATATGTTTTTACCAGCAATCACGGTTCTGGTTACTAGACAACAAGCGAGGCAACATGGTCGTAACAACTTGGTCAGAGCCGATTGATTCTATGGATGACAAGGTCGACAAAATACTAGCACAATTGGCTGTTCTAGTGGAGGAGATTTGATCAACAAAAGAAGAGATGTGCACGGTCTCATCGAAAGATGACGAACATGATAAGCTGTTTGAGAAACATGCTGCATACCCAAATTGCGCACATACGGTCGTCAAAGGGAAATCTGCAGAAGGTTACCAGGAGCATGATCAGCCGTAAAATTATCTTCGGAGGAATTAACGGACGACAAGGTAACGAGTAGGCTTAAAGGTAATGAGAGTGATGCGGAAAACACAGAGATTGGGACAAGTTCGGGAAAGAATTTGCAGGCCAGGAGCGAAAATATGGGGAGAGATGTGTGTCCATGTGGATTCTCAGGTGGACCTTGGCCGTCTAGGGCAGTGGGCAGAGAGCGGGGACATCGCCGTTCTGATGGAGGAGGAGACTGGTATGTGAGAGGGATTGGAGTTGATGATAACCAACAACAATATGCACATGACAGTGTCCGAAATCATGCTCCACACAACTTTGATGGGTATGAGGATTATGGTGATGGGAGGGTATTTTCGCCAGCAAAGATGGAGTTTCCTCCATATGATGGCCTTACGAATGCAGTGGAATGGTTACAGAAGTGTGATGACTATTTTGTTGATCAACGGATCTTCAACGATGATGTCAGACTTCGACAGGCGACGTTTTTGTTAACAGGACATGCATATCATTGGAACAACAACTTGCGTCGACTGTTTACTCGCAGATTGAGTTGGGCAGAGTTCAAAATAATTTACAAGAGTAGATTTGGAAAAGCAGCTTCAGTGAATCCTATGGGCGAATTGTCCAACTTACGACATATCAGTACAGTGGATGATTACTACAGTCAGTCTGAAGAATGCTTAGGGAGGGGGGGGGGGGACAAAGCTATCAGGGGATCAACAATTGTGGCAATTCTGTGCGGGTTTGACAGATAGCTTGCGAAAGGAGGTAGAGTATCTTCGACCTGAAACAATTTTCAAAGCCATGGAGTACACTTGGGATAATGAGTATAAGATTGATAGTGACAAGTGAAACCGGATATTTGGAGTTTACTTAGCTCCAATCCCTAAAACATTAGGATCAATGATTCAACAAGAGAATCACGTGTTTGAGGCAAGAAACACTAAACCAGGAGCGCAAAAACAAACACCACAATAGAAATTCTGGAAAATTGACACAAGCGGAGATGGCAGATCGAAGAGCAACAGGCCTTTGTTTCAATTGTGATGATTTATGCACACCTGATCATGTTCGTACTCAGGCTCTCTTCTATATCATGCCAGTTGGAGAAGGAGACAATAAAGAGGATGAGTGGATTGAGGAAGAGGAGTTAGCAATTTCATTAAATGCCATGAATGGCGAACAATCCGAAAGAACTTTCCAAGTACAAGCCGATGTTGCCACATGGACAGATGGTGATACACCCTAAATAGGATCACTAGACCGGATTGGATTAGATATAAACTCTGAATAGAAAACTGATGGAATGAAGGGTGGCACAGCAGTTGCGGAATGCTGCTGATATTCCCGAGCTTGATTGTTATCTGATATGACACACGTATACAACAAGGAAGCGATCTCGATCCATTGCCTGATATGATGCACATGTCCAACGAGAAATAGGTGTTCACTTGAAGATAACCTCACCAAGAAACATTAAAATGTTCTACAAAGAACAAAGAGATTGAACTCAAAAGAAAGGGGAAAATCGATTATCTTATTTCAATGAAGAGATTACATACTTATAGAGTTTGTAGTCAAAGAAAAATAAAGGAAATTGCGGAAAAATACATAGAAAATGAAAACTTTGACTCAAAAATGATAAATGAGTCAAAGTGCGGAAACTGATGAAGACTAGTCAAGGTGACCATTCGCCTACTGTCCAGGTTCATCCAAACTTGGTGTATGCACGGCGGTAAGGAGAAGGACGCATGCGGGATGATCGGTATGGTCGGTCGGATGTCCTTCACGAAAGAAGTGTGTCCAAGTGTGGGTTAAGTCTTCTGAGAGCTTGAGGATTCTTGCCTTAGAGAAATTCAGATGATCAAAGTTCATGTACTGATCGAACTTGCCGGTCAGTCCATCAGTACGTCCGTCGGTACCTGCGGTACAAACCAAACGGGCCAAAAAAGAGAAGCTACGGTCTGAATCAGAATCCTCTCGGTCTAAAGTGAGTCTGGCAATACCATAAGTCTTGGCTTGGCGAGTTGGACGGGAAAGAACGTCCTGTTAGATCATTTTTTATATGGTTGGTAAAGAGATGGCCCAGATCTGAGATAGAAAAATGAAGAAGTGTTTGAAGAAAAAGAAAATGGAAGATGAGAAGATGGATAGACAATAGTGACTCTGATTCCACTTGATACACCATAAATAGGATCAATCGACCGGATTGGATTAGATATGAACTCTGAATAGAGAACTGATGGAATGAAGGGTCGCACAGCAGTTGCAGAATGGCTGCTGATATTCCCGAGCTTGATTGTTTTCTGATATGACGTACAGGTCCAACAAGGAAGCTATCTTGATCCGTTGCCTGATATGAGGCACATGTTCAACGAGAAAGAGGGTGTTCGATTGGAGATAACCTCACCAAGAAACAATAAAATGTTCTACAAAGAACAAAGAGATTGAACTCAAAAGAAAGGGGAAAATCAATTATCTTATTTCAATGAAGAGATTACATACTTATAGTTTGTATAGTCAAAGAAAAATAAAGAAAAATGCGGAAAACAATATATAGAAAATGAAAACTTTGACAAGAAAATGATAAATGAGTCAAAGTGTGGAAACTGATGAAGACTGGTCAAGGTGACCCTTCGCCTACTATTCCAGGTTCATCCAAACTTGGTGTATGCACAGCGGTAAGGAGAAGGATGCATGCAGGATGATCGGCATGGTCAACTGGATGTCCTTCACGAACGGAGTGTGTCCAAGCGTGGGTTAAGTCTTCTGAGAGCTTGAGGATTCTTGCCTTAGAGAAATTAAGATGATCAAAGTTCATGTACAGATCGAACTTGCCGGTCAGTCCATCAGTACGTCCGTCGGTACCTGAGGTACGAACCAAACAGCCCAAAAGAGAGAAGCTACGGTCTGAATCGGAATCCTCTCGGCCTAAGCTGATTCTGGCAAGACCATCAGTCTTGGCTTGGCGAGTTAGACGGGAAAGAACGTCTGTGGTACGATCAGTTAAAAACCCATAAAACATTATCTTGTTCATACAGACCACAACACAATCATAAAAACTATCAATCTACCACTAATAAACCCTCACTATCTCCTATCTTCTAGTGCTCTATCTTTTAGTGCCGCCACCACTACCACCGCTAGCTTCCTCTGCCATCTCCACAACGCAGCTTCTTCAAATCCGACGCCTCTCCGCCCCATTCATCACAGCAAGCTCGTCCCATCCACCTCGCTGCCTTTCCACCTCTGTCGTCAAGATTATTGCACAGACTCATAAAGGGCAAATGATGTTACCTGCTGCAAATTTATGGAAACTCTGAGAATGTCAAAAACTTTAAATCCCAAATAACCCTTCAGAATGAAAAGTACATACAAAGCCCTTAACCATTTTTACTTGCAGAAACACACATAAAGAAAGTGATCAGAGGCTTAATGCAAGTCTTTCAGTTTCTCAAGCAAAGAACCAAAAAGATCAAGTAGCAGCGTCATGCGAGCAAATGGGATCAGTAACACAATGATTGCAATAAATTTCAAGAATATTAGCCCTTTTATCAACCTGACCGAAACAGTCTTAGACACAAACAAATAGCAACAAAAATATATCACTGTATCAAGCAAAAACATATCTTCATCACAAACATTTTCAAGAAAATCACCATCCACGATACTCCATAAACCAGTGTCAACAAGTGATCGAAGCAAATGTACCAATATTAAGAGCTATATAGACTGGAAGTTTTGTCTACATACCAGAAAGTTTATACTTCGCTGTAGTCGTGAGATGATATACAAGTCTGTATTGATAGATAAACGTGAGCTCTTCCGATCAGTCTAATCATCAACAATCTTCTGCCACTCGAAACCGAAGGATTGAAGAGGAAGGGCGAGAACACAACGTACGAGGCAGATTGATTCTTTCAAATCAGAACCTTGGTCTCTAACTAAAACTGAAACAAGCAGAACACTTCTCAAAGATCAAGCTGAGAAGAAGCAGAGATACAAGCAAAACTCTGAGAAGAAGAAAGTCTTAAGTCTTTACTGTCACAATACCTTCAAAGGCTGCACTTGGCATTCCAGTGAGAGACTGCAACATTCGTGTGTTTCTTTCATCATCGTCTTCTGCATCATTCTCACTGTTACATCATCTTTTGACTCAACATTTTCAAGGGTGGCCAATGCGAGTGACACCAACCGAGATCACAAGAGAGGTAAATATCTTCTTCCGTCAAGTCGTCTTTGCCTTCCTTCAAAAGCTTGAAGCTGTCCACAAGACTGGTGAAGGTACATTTTTTTCTACCAAATCTTCAGATAAGAGGTGATGAAACTCAACAAGACAACACGCAGCTATACAAGTTTAAGAAGCTAGGAGACAACCAAATCTTCAGACAAGAGGTGATGAAAGAAAAATCAGCTATGCTAAAAATTGTAATAACACCTTATCAACCCAATATGATTCACAATCAGACAAGAAAGCAACAAAGATTAGTTAATGGAGAGGCAATAATAAAAAGAGGATTCACGAGATAGAAGCCATGAGCGAAAGCACCAGCGAGGACAAGACCGAAGAGACGATCCTTGAGAACAAGATGATGTCTCAAGGACAAGCGAACCTAAGGAAGCGCAGGCGCGTAAATCAGAGGCACCAAGAATTTGATCGGAGCTCCTTTCTTCTTCCTCTCCATCCCTGTTTTCCACGAATCGCTTGACGGCGACGACATTGGAGATCCCTTTTTGTTCGATTCTGGCGGCGGTGGAAATCACCTTTTGGCTAGTGCGGCGGAGAAAAGGAGGCCGAGGTTTGCTAGGGCGGCGAGCACAGCTTACCCTCTCTTCTCTCTTCTCTCTCTCTCTCTCTCTCTCTCTCTCTCTCTCTCTCTCCTCTCTCTCTCTCTCTCTCTCTTCTCTCTCTCTCCTCTCTCCTCTCTCTCCTCCTTCTCTCTTCTCCTCTCTCTCTCTCTCTCTCTCTCTCTCTCTCTTCTCTCTCTCTCTCCTCTCTCTTCTCTCTCTCTCTCTCTTCTCTCCTCTCTCTCTCTCTCTCTCTCTCTCTCTCTTCCTCTCTTCTCTCTCCTCTCTCTCTCTCTCTCCTCTCTCTCTCTCCTTCTCTCTTCTCTCTCTCTCTCTCTCTCTCTCTCTCTCTCTCTCTCTCTCTCTCCTCTCTCTCTCTCTCTCTTCTCTCTCTCTCTCTCTCTCTCTCTCTCTCTCTCTCTCTCTCTCTTTCTCTCCCTCTCAGAAAATAATTGGAAAAAGGAACAAATCTCAAGCGTTGATTCAATATGATCTAATGGTGCAGAGGGTGATCCGCACCAAGCCAATAGAAAACAAGGGTAGAGATATATATGAGATTGATTTTGGACATTTGATTTAAAAATCAATCAATGGTTCAAAAACGAACAGTACAAATTATCTTCTTTTTTATTTATAACTATTGTAAAAATTATTTAAATTTTAAATAATTTGATATCATAATTAAAACTTTTAATCTGTATTTTGTATTTAAATTTTTTCAAATTGTGTGATTGATTGAAAAGTTAAAATTTAATGTTTTATGTGATATATGTCAATATGAAGTATGTGGTTCGGAGTTTAAGGATTGAAGTTGTATTATGAATATACTGATTTTATTTAGACTTTACAGTTTGTATAACTTCATAATTTAGTATAAAATAAGTGTTATCAATTTAAAATGTTATAATTTAATATTTTTTTATAGAGATTGGAATATGATATAGGGTATGGAGTATAAGTAGCTAGGGGCTATAGGTATATGTATGGTTTGTATTATTATATTTAAAGTTGAATACTTCTGTATGATATTTAATCTAAGTGTTGGATTAAAATGTTTTAAGTTGAAGATTTATGTATAAAATGGAATTTAAGATATAGGGTTTGAGATATGTAGTTAGGGTTTAGGGCATGTTTATGGTTTAGGGTGACAATATTTAGTGTTTTTTTTATATATTAAAATTTGAATAAAAATTAAGATTTTAGTTTGTTTTTTAGAATATACTTGGAGTTTAAGTTTTACACTTTTATATGATAAATTTGAAAATTTCAGATTTATAACTTTGTATATAGGATTTAAGTTTGGAGTTTAGGGTATAAACCCATAAAATATATTGATCTTAAAAAGTTCACTGAAACTTTAATTTTACACTTAAATATAATAAAAATTATAAACTCTAATTACATTTTAAACCACAGATTAACATTTGATCTAAAGGTCAATAATTAATCTCAATACCAATTTTTATCATGCTTTAACGAGGCAAAGAAGGATTCGTAATAGAATTGTGGGTCTTTATGATGAAGTCGGAAGTTGGATAACGGATGTAGATGGGGTGGAGAAGGTGGCCGTGGACTATTTTGGGAATCTGTTTACTTCAAGTGACCCTTCGGAGTTTGAAAATTTTCTGGAGGAGGTAACACCATCTATCTCTCCCCAGATGAATCAACGTCTCTTACGGGTGGCAACGGAGGAGGAGGTGAAACAGGCTTTATTTATGATGCATCCAGAAAAGGCACCAGGACCTGATGGAATGACTGCTTTATTTTTTCAAGTTTCTTGGCATATCATTAAGGATGATCTAGTGGATTTGGTGAATAATTTCTTGGCTACAGGGGAGTTGGATCCAAGGTTAAATCTTACTAATATTTGTATGATTCCCAAAACGGAGAGACCTACGAGAATGACAGAGTTGAGGCCCATTAGTCTCTGCAATGTGGGCTATAAGATTATATCAAAAGTGTTATGTGAGAGGTTGAAAGTGTGCCTACCGAAATTGATATCGGAAACACAATCGGCTTTTGTACCAGTGAGGTTAATTTCAGATAATATTCTGATTGCACAAGAGATGTTTCATGGTTTAAGGACGAATAAGTCTTGTCAAAACAAGTACATGGCGATAAAACGGATATGAGTAAAGCATATGATAGGGTGGAATGGGATTTTATCCAAGCATTACTAAACAAACTAGGATTTGACCCACATTGGACGAAACTAATGATGGGTTGTATATCCTCAGTTCAGTATCGAGTACTGCTTAATGGGCAACCAAAGGGACTTATAATACCACACAGGGGACTTAGGCAAGGGGATCCACTATCTCCATATCTGTTTATTTTGTGTAACGGAGGCGCTGATTGCAAATATTAAGAAAGCGGAACAAGGGAAACAACTGACAGGAATGAAAGTAGCGAGAGCTTGTCCATCAATATCTCATCTACTATTTGCGGACGACAGTCTTTTCTTTTGTAAAGCACAAAAGGATGAATGTGAAACTATTCTCAGGATTTTAAAGGAATATGAGGCAGTATCGGGTCAATTGATAAATTTTCAAAAATCATCAATTCAATTTGGACATAAAATTGAGGAACCCAGGAGACAGGAAATGCGGGACATACTAGGAATACAAAATATTGGAGGTATGGGATCTTACTTGGGATTGCCGGAAAACAAAGGGGGGGGATCTAAGGTTCAAGTATTTAGTTTTGTACAGGACCGGATAAATACTAGGATCAATGGGTGGACCTTTAGATATTTTTACTAAAGGAGGCAAAGAAGTTGTTATTAAGTCAGTGGTCACAGCTCTACCAAATCATGTAATGTCCTGTTATAGACTACCACAGACAACTATTAAAAAGCTAACGAGTGCGGTAGCAAAATTTTGGTGGAGTCCTGGAGGAAGTACTAAAGGTATACATTGGAAATCATGGGACAAAGTGTGTCTTCCTAAAGAAGATGGTGGGTTGGGCTTCAAAGATATTATGAATTTTAATACGGCAATGCTTGGTAAGCAACTTTGGCGGCTAATAAATAAGCCGAATACTCTTTTTTCAAGAGTTTTTAAGGGTCGGTATTACAGGAACGCTTCACCCCTGGAACCGGTCCGCTCTTACTCCCCTTCATATGGTTGGCGGAGTATAATATCAGCTAGATCTCTGGTTAGCAAAGGACTAATTAAACGGGTGGGAACAGGGTCATCCATTTCAGTATGGAATGATCCCTGGCTCCCAACCACTCGCCCGAGACCAGCAAATAAAAATCAAAATAATCTGTTTCCGGAACTTACGGTGGATTCTCTTATCATTCCCGGTTCTAGGACTTGGAATTCACAAGCCATTCGAGCTTTGGTGGACCCGCGGGATGTGAAAATTATTGAAAGCATACCACTTAGCAAAAATAATATGGATGACAAGGATGGTTGGCATTTCACTAAAAATGGAAGATATACGGTTAAATCAGGTTACGAGGTGGAAAGAGTCTACCCAGATAAAGGAAATCCACCAATTATATTTGGCCCGACAGTAAATGATTTGAAAGCTAGATGCTGGCAGGTGAAGTGCCCCCAAAAATGAAGCACTTTCTCTGGCAGATTGTAACAGGGTGTATGTCGGTCAGGAAGAATCTTCAAGCAAGAGGGATGAAAGGGGATATTGGTGTGATAGATGTGGACATGCTGAGGAATCTATAAATCATGTTTTCTTTGAGTGTCCCCCAGCCCGGCAGGTATGGGCACTATCAAAGATACCAACAAATCCACATGTCTTCCCTTCAGAAGCACTGTTTACTAATATGGATCATTTATTCTGGCGAGTCCTGCCAAAGATGGATGATCATCACTTTGCATGGATTCTATGGTACATTTGGAAGGCAAGGAACAACAAAGTGTTTAGTAACCTGGATGTGGATCCAATGGACACTTTAAAATTGGCAGAAACGGAATCTAGTATGTGGGCAGCAGCACAAGAACTAGATGTAAGAAGAACTCTACCGCCACAAGCTATTCAACAAAACACAATTCCAGGGAGATGGTGTTTTACAGATGGATCGTGGAAGGACAAAGACGTTTTCTCGGGACAAGGCTGGTATAGCACCTTGGAAGGTTTTGAGGGACTAATGGGGGCGCGAAATGTTCGAGCCAGTATATCACCCCTACACTCGGAGGTGGAGGCTTTAATTTGGGCAATGGAGTGTATGAAAAACTTACGACAGTTTCAGGTTACGTTTGCAACGGATTGTTCTCAGTTGGTGAAGATGGTTTCGGAACCAGAGGAGTGGCCAGCGTTCGCAAGTTATCTGGAGGATATAAAGAGTCTACAAAGCAGTTTCCATAGCTCACAGCTCATTCATGTACCACGAACGGAGAATTCAAGGGCGGATCTTTTAGCACGCAGTGCGAGACAACAATCGTCTTTCGTCGTTCACATGGATGCAGAGCTACCGGTTTGGTGTGCAGAGTCTATATGAGTCTGTGTATTTGATGACAAAAAAAAAAAAAAATCTCAAACTTGTAACCTATTTGTCATACTTTTTTTTTCACTAGAAATACTTGCTTTCATTCATAACTTCAAGTACCAATACATCAAAATAAAGAATCAAACTCAAACGACCGGTCCCTCAAAGGTTAAGAGCGTAGCCACTTTGTCCTCGTCTCAACTGTGAGATCCCCCAAGGCACATAGAGAGATAAGAGCTTCTGCTCTGAAACCAAACATAGTCAAGTCTACTTATACTTACAGGTTATAGACTTGTAAAGGTGCTCATCCCAAATACTATTATGATATTATTTTTAAGTAAACCGTTCCCTTGTGTGCTCAGCACAACAGACTTTGGGGTTTTATCAGTTGTGTTAGAGCAGACAAACCGCAGTCCTTTCGCAATAAGTTCATATGCCTGCACAAAGGAATATTATTGAAGAAGTCATTAGTCATCGCTGAAACAGAGAGTCAGTACGAAAAAGTAAGAGAAACCGATTATAGTTAAGAAACTAAGCTTCAAACAGACTACATAGTAAAATCTACTGTTTAAATATGGTTATAAGAGATGAGAAGTTAGGCAGAAAGTGAGGCAGACTTGAAAAGTGAGGCAGACTTGAGAAGTTACCTTGCATCTATGACTATAGCTAAGTACTCGCCCATCAAGGAAGAAGCTAGAGTAGGATAATGTTTGGTCAAAGGAAGAAGCTCATGACAGCCTGTCCAAGCATGTGAAGCCTCTCAGCCAAGTATTTGTATTGACTTCACATGCTTAGTAGTCTAGCTTGAATACATTGAACCTAGACAGTCTTGTGGTCTCCTTATATCCTTGTAGACTCTCATTTGTGATAAATTAATGGAGTTTGAAGTCTCTCTCACTTGTTCATCGTGATTCTCAAATACTCTTAAACTCATTTCCACTTAATCTTCTCACAAATCTATCTTAATCTCTTCTAATCTACCATTAATCTCTCAATACCTACTATATTCTCTAAAATCTCATAGTATCAGAGCAGGTTGGCTTTGGTATTGAGAGATCTCTTTTGTTGGTAACCTTACTTGCGGTTCTTGTGTTCCTGCTCTTGTGTTCCTGTGGTGTCCAAGAAGCCTTGTGATAAAGCTGTGTTCTTTGGTGCTGGATCGTGGAGTTCGTGTGTTCTTGAAAACTAGTACTGTTGGTTCTTCAGCTGAGTTGCAAGATTGAAGCTTTGGTGTCATTTCTGGTTCAAGCAAGAGAAAATAGATGGAAACAACTTCACTAAGCTTGTTACGGTTCCGGTTGCGTTGAAAGGAGGTTCAAACTATCTCCTGTGGTCTAGGTTGGTGAAAACCGCCATTGGAAGGATATGGCTGTGGAACCACATCACAGATGATGGTCCAAAGCCAGTGGCTAAAGAAACTGAAGAAGGTGAAAAGGGAAAAGCCCTTGCGGTTGGTGAAGCAAAGAAGTGGGTACAAGAAGACTTGATGGTGCTTTCCGTGCTGCAAGGATCTCCTGAAGTGCCTCTCATTGAAGCTTACAGCTATTGTGAGACTCCTAAGCACCTGCGGGAGACTCTCCTGAAGACATTTGGAAATGTCTCAGACATTAGCCAAGTGTTTGAGTTGAAGAGAGCCATCCACTTCTGGTGGTAGTGGAAATAAAGAAGGAATTCATTAGCTTTAATGGGACAAAGTATGTACACACAAGGAGGGGGGGGGAGCTGAGTTTTAGAAATCTTCAGGATTTTAATGCAGCCCTATTGGCTAAAAAGTTATATCGCTTAATAGACAAACCAGAATGTTTGTTCTCAAAGGTTTTTAAAGGAATATATTTTCAAATTATTGATCCTCTAGTCGAACACATATCTTATTCGTCCTCTTATGGGTGGAGAAGCATCTGCTCAACTAGATCTTTGGTTAAAAATGGCTAATAAAAAGATTGGGAACCGGTCAATCTCTGTATAGACAGACCCATGGATCCCCGCTCCTCACTCGAGGTCAACATTACCAAAAAATCATATTCAATTATTAAATCTTTCTTTAAGGGTGGAACATTTTATCAATTCGATTGGTCGTTCATGGAATGTGGATTTTATAAATGCTTTTATACATCCTGATGATGTGAAGATCATTAGGGGTTTGGCGGTCAGTAGATGCCCTAAGCCAGACACAGTCGGGTGGAGCTTTACGGAGTGGTAAATATTCGTTTAAATCAGGGTTCAAGGTTGAATCTTTTTCCCCAGATAGTGGTCAAATGATGACTATTTTTGGACCAAATGTAAAACCTTTGTTGGTGTTTGCTTGGAAACTGAAATGTCCTCCGAAGTTGAGATATTTTGTGTGGCTAATTTTATCTGGTACGCTACCAGTTTCGAAGAACCTTAAAACTCAGGGGATCGACTGTGACTTATGTTGTAGTATGTGTGGGGCAGATGAGGAGTCCACTAATCATGTACTTTTCGAGTATCCACCAGCACTACGAACATGGGCATTTTCCAGGATCCCTTCCTCTCCGGCAGTTTTTCCATCGTCCTCGGTTTTCACCAGTATAGATTATCTATTTTGGAAGATGTCTAAACAGGGTGAGTTTAATTATTCCCTTAGATATTATGGTATAGTTGTAGGCAGGAAATGATAAAATCTACTCGAACAAGGATAGTAATCTGCAGGAGATTATTTGCCTCGCGGATGTGGAAAGTACGATATGGATGGAGGCTCAATTAACAGTGAACCGATCAGTTGAGAACCCCTATCGTGGGAGTTTTCAACATGCAACTGAGCACATTTCTTTGGAAAATACAAGAATTTGTTACATCTATGGATCTTGGAAAGAAGAAGACATATTTACAAGACAAGGATGGTTTTACCGACAGAATAGCTCGACAGATGTTATATTAGGGGTGATGAATCTTCGTAGAGGTCTGTTACCCTTGCATGTTGAGTGTGAATCATTGATTTAGGCAATGAAATGCATGAAGATCTTTCAATTCTTTGATGTAGTTTTTGCGACAGATTATTCTCAATAGGTGAAGATGGTGTAGATGATGATTGTTTATTATCAAATAAATAAATATTATTAAAATTTTTATTAAAATTTTTAATTCACCTAAAACCAATGAAATTTTTATACTATAATAAATAAGATAATATTAAATATATGCATAACTGAAATATTGTAAAAATCATGTTTTCAAAACTGTTTATTATTAAAGTATATAAAATGTATATTTATGAATATTATTGACTCAGCCTAAAATCAAAGAGAACATGAAAAATCACCAAATTCACTTCTTAAATAATTTTAAGATAGAAAAATAGATATGTATATATATATATAAAATATGATTTTAACATAATATTAAATCATATCATTGTTTATAGTGAAAATGAAAGATAATCTTTAAAGTCTGATTCAAAAAAAAAAATCTTTAAAGTCTAATTATATTGTGATTTACCTAGCTGAACGTGATACTAACACAAACACTTAAAGGAACATTTTCCAATTGTATCAAACCATTCAAACAGTGACTATGTTCCGTAAACCAATTAACATTTCGATATTAATCATCACCAATCTAGTTATGTTTACGAACAAGTTTCTCATAAAGATTCCGAGTATGAACAACTGAATGGTGGCAGTGTGCACATGTGTCAGATGCTGAATAGGAAATCAACATCACTTGCCAAAAAAAAGGAGAATGTACAAGTTGTCTCACAGAAGAAACGTAAATAGGGTATGAAAAATAGATTTAGGCCGAGTCAATTTCCTTGAAGAAGTATTGGAACTCAAGAAGCCTTGATGGTTGCCTTTCTGCTTTCCCTTCCCCCACCAAATAGAAACACACACACGACCAAAGATTTCACATATTCTGCATTTGCATGAAATGAAGTATAAGTTAAGCAACGTGGATCAGAGTATATAGCTTTGCAGCATACTTGAGAGGTCCCGAACACTCTATCCGGTTGTATTTAGGCGTGCTAAAATGGAAATAAACCCATACATAAGCTTCCATTAGCTCAGGGTTCTCTCTAAACAGAACCGAATCACCATGGACCACAACTTTTAACACCTATAAAACACAATCCCAAGGAGTTCAAGACTCATTTCTTCATTTCTTGAGTACCAACTGGGGAGAAAAGAAGAAAAAGACTAACCAAAGGTAGTTCCTTGGAGAATATGTGATATCTAAGCTCTGCAGCCACATCCTGCAATAAACTGGGGCCACTAACATAACAATGAATATGTAACCGGAACTTTTCATTCACCTTCTTCCACTCAGCAACCACATCGTCTTTCTTGTACCAGCCTTGTAGTTGATCGAGGTTGATTACATTTGAGATGGTCAAGGTCAAGTTAGCAGTGAAGTCACAGTGTGAAAGAATATATGTGCGAGGTGTAATAACCCGTCCGATAGCTTTATTCTCCAGTAGCTCCCCTAAGAATTCCACTTTGAGCTTGGAGGCGTCAAAGTTTGCTTGCGGAACCAAAAGCCTCACAGCCTATGATCATTACATTCACATTATGGAGCAACTTCATTTTATAAACATGTAATTTAACATTGAATAAAACAAGTCTAAATGTAGGAATTCAACATTGAACACTTAATTCACCAAAAGATTAACAAAAGTCTAAAATCATAAGTAAAAATGTCACAAAGAATGCAATTTGAACACCTAAAATGCATATTTGTCTGTTGCATTCAAACATAAAGAGCTCAATAATTTTATTGTCAGATTGAATTCAACAATAATCGATTATGATAAGACATTTAGCAATTCGTACATTCTAGAAACGAATTGTAACAAAAAATATATATTTGGCTTACCTCGGAGACTAAGCTATTGTAGAGGATACCACCGTCGCTAATGGCAGGAACCCTAACTCTTGTCTTCAAGAGCTTGGGGTAGAAACAGTGATGCGACCGATGAATTTTTGACTGGGACGAAACAAAACTGGATTGTTGTAAGAAGGAACGATGTAACAGACCATGTGAGGAACATAACAACAGGGTTAATAATGCAACAAAAGTTCGTCTTCATTGTTCATCTTGTACCATTTTTAGCTTCAGCGAGAGAGATAGATATGTGGAAGAATGTTTATTCAGAGATTTACGCAGCCACAGATTCAGTTTCTCTCTGTCGAGGAGCTGTTTCCTCCACACAATTTCAGTTTTACAATTTGATTTTAGTTTTTTTCTTTCATATTATTTGTTTTTTTTTAAATCGTAATATAATGATTGGTGAGCGTTGGGTTAACATGGTCCCACGTAAGCAATTCTCTCAGAATTTTCACACTACTAGATAATGGGCTATTAATTGAAAAGCAAAAAAATGAATTATACAAATTTTATATTTATTAATTTGATAACAAATTAGTTATACAAAAATTATATTTATAAATATCATAACAAATTAATTTTACAACCGTTTGTTATCCGATCAGAATTATTCTCAACTAACATTGGAAACGAAATTTGCACAATCAACTTTAATAAACGATTAGATTTTGATCTGCGTTTTCAAAACGCGGTTTATCCTCATTTCCAAATTTCAGATTAGTTTGTATATTGGATTTGTGTTTTCATGTTTATATATATAGTCATTTCGTGTTTATATATATTTGTCATTTTTATCCACAGTTTTAAAATTCATAACATTTTATAATATTTTTCACTCACCTCACAAAATAAAACCGAAAAGTTTCAAATGGATCATCATTACAAACAGGGGTAGCGTAAACAACTTTAGTTTGTCTATTCATATTATATAATGTATTAATTGCCAACCACATAAATAAAATTTGGAAACATAAATACAAAAATGCAAAATATAAAATCGGGATTTCTTTCGGTCTGATTTTAAATTCAATCAACAGCTATGATTAGCTATATAACAAAACCATTTAAACCCTAAACTATGCAAATTGCAAATCAAAATCCCGATAGAACCACCAAGCTATCTAACTATGTTTTCAGACGAAAATAAAATCCAACATGTATATGCAAACAAAAAAAGTAAATAACACTAATTAATATCATAGATTAAGTTTTAACCCGGTTGTAAAAACCTGGAACATAAGTCTGAACATGAAACGGAATAAACATAAGCATAATTATATAACAAATTCTGACAGATTTAGAAGCCAAGGAGTCACTAAAACATATCTGGTTCACCTAGCTTAAACCAATCGATGTTAGGTACCTTAACATTGGCCATCTTCCTCTTTGCAACCCTAAGATCCGCTTGAAGTTTAACTTTCTCAGACATCAGGGAAGAGGCCTCTTAAGTAGCTCCAGTTTGGCTCCAATACGGTTCACCTCGACGGCCTCTTCATACTTCGCAAGAATAGCACTCGTTTGTGCCTTGTACATAGCAAGTTTCTTCCTATAATGCGCCTTTGTTTCCCTGTTTTCCTTTTTGAAAGCATCTTTGGGAGATGAATCGTAATCAATCTCAGCCGGACGTTTTCCTTTGAAGTCTCTGTTGTCTGCCATGTTCACATGTTTCTACATGTTAACCGGTTTAAAAAAATCTAGGTTAATAAAACGGAAGCAATAATATCTAAACAACATTCACAGATGAATTTTTAATATATAAAAAATTTTAATAACTAAAAATATATACCTAGTTAGAGAATCTAAAATCCCACAGATCTATTCTACCATTACATTTAGTAATAAGATCTTAACCTATGAAACATATCTATGTATACTGTGCAACAAAAATGTTCAAATAAAAACTTACAAAATAGAGATTCAGAGAGACCAAAAAGGAAGAGAAGAAAATAGATAGTACAGTTAATAGAAAAAATATTAAAGAAGAGTTATATATAAAACAACTTTCGCTCCTTTCAACGTTTAAGATCACGAATAGAAACCCTTTATATTCGTATACTTAATTTGGGACATAATATGTTGGTATATTCGTCTTGTAAATCCCAAGTAAAATATGATAAGCCTGAACGAATTAAAAAATACATCAACTCATAGAGACCAACTTCAAGCAATCTGAAAATATATCAAGGGACCACAAATAAACTACAAATTTAACAGATCACAGATTATTTGAAAACGTTCTTTGTCTGATGTTGAGGCTTGCCTTCACTGTCGAAGATCAAAATCTTCAATCCTTTCATAGAAGTTATTCTAGACACAGCAACATATAGTTGCCCATGAGAAAACACAGGTCTTGGTAGAAACAGACCAACCTGTGCAAGTGATTGACCTTGACTTTTATTGATTGTTATCGCAAATGCAACTGCTATTGGCAGTTGTCGCCTCCTCATTTTGAATGGCAACTTCTTATCAGAAGGTGTTATCGATAGTCTGGGAATAAGCACAGTTTCCCCAATTTTTTCACATGTGATAACTTTGGCTTTTATCATGAAATCGTACAATTCTGTTATCTGAAGTCTGGTTCTGTTCATCATTCCCCCGTGCGGATCAATATTCCTTAGCAACATGATAGGACACCCACCTTCAATCGCAAACTATGGTTAGGTAAACCAGACACTTTGATGCTATGCAGAAAATCGGGAGTGAGAGCTTGATCATTAACGGAAAACCGGTCTGAAGCATCAATAGAATCAGAACTCAGATAAAACCTTTCCTCACCTGCATGAAAGAACCAAAATTAAAAGAGTTTCAAAACACAAGTAAATCCATAATAAATGAAAAAACATAAAATAAGTAAGTCAAAAGCTAACCTTGCAACTTATCCAACATGTGCTGATTAATAATCTTCACATCCTCGTTAGTAGGACACAGTATTGCTTTCTCTTGGAAAAATTGTGGTTCTTTATTATATTGTAAAGAAGTGGCCTCCCCCATACAATGTTTTGCTTATCTGGATCATCGACATCAAGAATAAGAAACTAATCTGGAATTGTGATTAGAGATTCACCATCATCTCCTTCGCCAAGATTTCCATCCCCAACATCTAAAATCCACTGTGAAAACTCTTCAACTTCTTTTGCTTCTTCAGGTGACAAATCCTTTGACATAAACCTCATATTCTTCGTTAGCTGCAAGACTTTAACATGCTTCAAAAGGTAAGAAGCATTGAGTTACTCATTAACGATTTCAGCCCTTCCAGCTCCATGAATTACGGGTAAAACTTGTTTAAAATCCCCTCCAAGTACAACAACTTTCCCACCAAAAGGTCGTTTATCCTTATTTCGAACAATGTCTTTCATAGTCCTATCGAGTGCTTCAAAACAATGCTTACTTATCATCAGCGCTTCATCCCAAATGATAAGAGAAGCTGCTTTCATAAGTTCTGCTTGATCGATTCCTAGCGGAACTGTGCAGGTGGAAAACTCATCAGGATTGATAGGAATTCCAAATCTAGAATGTGATATTCTTCCTCCTGGTAGTAATATAGAAGCTATCCCACTTGACGCTACATTCAAACATATCTGGCCCCTTGTATCTAATAGCAGCAGAAAGTAATCTCCACAAAAAGATTTTCTTAGTACCACCAAAGTCATAAACGAAAAACACACCTCCCTTTTTGTTTAACACAACATCAGTTATCTCATCATAAATTTTCCTTTGCTCCTCAGTCAGCTTTGGTAAATCACGATCATGATTAGCTTTTAACTCTTCTCGATCGTAACTTAACTCATCCATAATCAAGACAATGTTATTAATTATATATGGTACTGGCTGAGGCATATTCTTCCAGTTCTCCAATGAAGTTCTGTTGCTTTTTAGAATTTTTTCAATTTCTATGAGAGCATATTCTTTTTTCTCCTCGTCAGATAAACAAAGATCTGCACGTCAAACATTATCACTAATCGTTTTATTATTAACTATTTATAATTATCTATCATGAATGATAAAAAATATAGCATTATTATTACCTAGTCTATTTAATAGCTGCCTTTGTTTATATTCGATGTCATCACAAAGAAAGTCCCAAGTCTTCTCCCAAACAACTTCAGGCATAGACAGCGTACCCGACTGCAGGGTAACAACAAATACATGACGCAAGTAAGATGCAGAACCAGTAAAACTCGTCCTGATAATATGTTATATATATTATTGATCATCTTCTAGAAGTCTCTTTGCAAAGCATGTTTCTTTGAATGTTTCATAACGAACATTTTTATAAGTTCTTATGTCCTCAAAACATGTTGGACCTCTCACAATTTTTAGCAATACTCGCAAATAGAAAGCTTCTTCAATGAGCCGAGGGGCATAATTGATTCGCCCAATGCTGGACCCTCTCTATCTTTCATGAAACTTTTTTCCTTTTTATTCCAAGTAAACCATATGAGAATTTCGGCGAGAGTGAGTGTCCGAGCCTTCGCATTGACCTTGTTTAACTCGAACCACCCGAGCAACATAGTATTTTTGATCAGCTTTCAGCTGGTTACCTCATCGTATGTGTCATCGTCCTTAAAGACAATTGTCTGTTTTCCAGGTAGATGGAATTGTATTCTCTCAACAGGGATGGATCTATAGTGAATCGGAAACTGGAAGTTCCGCCAAGCACCTTCACATGCGGAGACATATCTGAAATAATCATTGGTTTAAAGAAAATGTTCAGAACAATTATTAGGTAGAAATATTTACACAATATAAAATCGTTTAGCTAAAGAGATATCAAAATTTAAGAATTAACCTGCAATTAAGGTATCGGGTGGCAGTCTATGGGCAGCAGCGGTAACCCCCAATCATTGGCATTTGCTTAGTTTGAAAGATTGCTAATCGTTATGTTATATGTTCATCCTGCTTTGATGTTAACCATTTGTCTGGTTCTAGTAGTTGTGTAGTTTTTATTCCATCTTTAAATCAACCCCGGTGTGGGTTTAAGCCGCCCCGAAGTGGGTTCTTGTTGCCGCTTTCTATGGGCTCTTGTTTTTGGGGCTATTTCGTTTTGTCGCCAGCTTTGTACGAATGATGGTATTTTAGTTATGAATGAATTTCAATTTGGGAAAAAAAAAATAGATGTGTTATAGTTTTGTCGAGTATGATATTTTTCTTAGTGAATCTTACTATAGTCTTACTATGGTTTGTCGAGTATAATATTTTTTCATATACATTTGTGTTTGGGTTGAAGTAAGTTATCCTAGCAATTAGATTTTGGACTTACTAATTTTTCATTATGCTGCCATGTAAGCCAAATTAACATTCTAATTAAGTAACACCTAAACAGAACTCTTTTTAATTAATACAAGTTTAAGGTTACAACTTTTTAAATGATTATTTATTAATATATAAGGAAATCATATGTTTTATAGAAAAATCAAATTTATGCTAATACTCAACAACAAAATTAATTTAAAATTTACTATTGCAATATGGAAATATTCAATAGATGTAATATATTGAGTTCATGTGTTTTAAACAAAAGTTATGTTAGGTTTATCATAAAATACTATAACAATAATTAAAATAATTTGTTATATAGTAGTGTAAATTGATAGTTATAATAACAATATAATATTTCTTAGAGAAACTAATTTTAAATTAAAAGTTGAAAGTTCACATTGTTAATAAATTTTGATAATAAAAATATATTGTATTCATGTCGAATATTTATACTTTTAAGACACAAGTGTCATCTTTAAATTTAGTTTTAACAAATCTATTACACTTTGAAAGTAAGATAATCACGAAGAATTAAACACAAAACTCAATATTTGAAATTCAAAACCAAAAATAATAGTATATTTTAAATGAGTTATTGATAAATCGAAAACAAATTCAATCTTTTTAAGTGCACATCTAGTAATAGAATAAATAAGTAGTGATAAAATATAAACTACTAAAATTGAAATACAAATAATATTTAGCCATAAATATCTTTTAATAGTTACAATTGAATGCCACTGATCTTTAATATCATGATATTAGAATCATATATATATATATATATATGTATTTATTTATATATGTAATGAGCCACTTTGCTCTCTTCTCAGGGCATCCACGTCAGCCTTTTTTAATGATTGTGGGTCCCATGGTCGTTTCGGTTTGGTCTGGTGATTGTATTCTCGCGTTTGGTTTATATGGTATGATTTCGGTTCAATTAATGTTCAGGTATATCAAATACAGCGATTTGTGTTCAAGTTAATTAGGGCTTTTTTTTTCTCTGCCTCGCCGTCTTCCGTCTTCTCTGCAAACACCAAATAGTTTTTTTTTTCTCCAAACTTTTAATCTTCCCTATTGTTCAACTTATGTCTCTTGATTTACCAATTAATATTTTCGTCATTTAATTCAGAAGCGATGCTCATCTCTCCGTATTCTTCACATCAAACCTATAAATTGAAGAGGGTCAAAGGTTGGATGAATCTTCAGAACCTCTGTCAGTTAATCTTCTTTATCAAGCGTTGATTGTTGCTCGGCTTCTCCATTTTTGGGACTCGAAAAACATCAAGAAGCACTCTACTTCTCCTTGATCAGAAGGTATTGCATCGACAAAAAATAGTAAGAGATTGTTTACTTTCATTTTTTTTTGGTTGCTATATGTTTCAGATTGTCTCTCATCTCACTGCAGATTCTGCAAGGAACTATATGAAGTCAAAGAAGTCAATGAGAAGTTTGATTTCAAGGTGTTCATCAAGGCCGTTCTAAATGAGCTTAAAGGTGATTCTTATGTTCCGTTGTGCTTTATGGCTTGGCCAAAGACGAGTCTGATTACGGATGGTACACAACAAACTAAGTACAAGTGGATTTCTTTTTATTAATCAGAATTTAAGAAGAAAACATCAAAACGAAACATAAGAATCTTATCTGATTGATTTTCTATATTATAGCTTCATGATAGATGACAGTGACCTTAAGAATGACGGAGGCAAGCCTACTGTTAGAGTTGCTAGCCTTGGCCACACATCGCATGTCTGGCTCAATGGAGAATACCTTGGTAAGATTGAGTAGCTACACCATTTAGATGTTATGTTTAGAGAACTGGAATAATTAATGAGTTTGTTCAGGAAACGGACATGGTAACCATGATGAGAAGAGCCGATGGTCACTGTCGTCAGGAGCCTGCTTCTATTGCTTTCGCTGTGCTAAGCCTAGGCGATGCATTTCCATGGCTGGCTCTCCTTCTTCATTACACTACTATAAGTTGCCTCTCAAAGAAGATAAGACGGGTTGCTATGAATACGTCGATTTGTACAGTGTCCTGTCCATGAACTCTTCGTTCTGGAGTGCAGTTTTCCATACTCGGTAATCATCTACACATTACTTTTATCATCCACAATCTTCTGGTGATCCGTCTCCATGGTTTCTATGATATCACAAAGGGGTTGGACTACTCATCTGCAATAGCTGTTCTCGGATTCTCACTCATTGTATCCATCTTAAGAACCTTTGATGTTCGGGTAAAGGCTGCAAGAGTCATGGTATCCGCCCCAGTACTAGCTTTTGTCACCACCCACATATTGTACATAAACTTTTAAATCCGGTTTGAGCCTGAAAGAATTATAGGATTTTTTTGAATTTTCAGAATAATTATTATATTTACATTTATTGTTCTTACTATGACGATGTACAACCTGCAAGATCAAACATGTTACTTATACAATTCAGCAACAAAATGTTTTTGGGCCTGAAAACCTAAATCCTACAGCAATTAGGATGAATGGAAAGGGAAAGGGTTTGATTTGGGTTAAACGGGGAAGGCGTTGGTCGATACTGAATGTCGTTTTTATCTCCTTTGAACCAGTCAACACGAGTGAGTAACACATCTCTCGGTCGTTTTTGAAGCCCAAGAAAATTCTTCTGGTTATATTCGAGGAAGAACCAAATGTGAAGCTAGAGTATAACATTGCTGAAGTATTACAAATTTACAACACATTTAATCGTCAATAACCCCGCGCTTGCGCGGAGCTCCGCCCCTAGTATTAATAAACCAGCTAAAGTTAAGTCATATATTAAACCAAGACCAACGTAAACTAACGTGTTGGAAAACCAATTATTTAAAGGTTAGTACGGCCGCCAAATTAAATTCAATCTATTAAATATTCAATTGACTACTATTATATATCAATTGTGTAACACCTACCACAAAATCGATCCAATACTTATCATGAATCATGATAATTCAACCAAATCATGATTATTCAAGCATGTGACTATACATGAACTGTTTATCATCTAAGTATTATTTTAATTTTTTTTGATGAAATGTGTAATTTATTGATCACTGTTGAAAGAATAGGAATTTACAATGGCCTATAGCAACTAGAAAGAATATACAAGACAGAGAAAAGAAACAAAACTGAGTGCCGCATTTTAAATTGACACCTCAAACAAACGACACATTTTAAATTTTTTTATTTTTGTTATGTGCTTTTTGATTATTCTTCAAATAATTTACAAACTATTTTTATGAACAATTTTATGATTTGTGTAATATATTTTTTTCTGTAGTTCTTCAAACTATTTACAAACTATTTTGTATGAATAATGTATTGTTTGTATAGTATGCAAAATATATTTATAATATTTTATTTGGTTAGTTAGTATAAAAATATATTTTTGGTGCACCAAATCTGAAATTATTACCTAATTAAAATCAATAACATTCCAAAATATTTTTCTATTTTAAAGCAATCATCATAACTAACCATAATTTTTTTATTAACACTATGTTCATATTCTGTTTTCAAAACTTGCATGATCACTTATCTATCTGGTAGCTTTATGAGGTTCCGGTGCTATTTTTAAGATTTTTTATCAAATCTATCCCACTTGGGTCAAACATATATCGCATGGCTTTAATTAATATTCTCTCAAACATTTTTAATCATTTTAAGAGGTTTTGGTGATAAAAACTTTAAAATGTTATTGAGAGAATTGCTCTTTTTTATATTAGGGTTTCAGCACAATATAAAATTAGTAGAAACAAAAAATAATAATTATTATACATGGATATATTAGTAATCACTTATTCGTGATACAAATAGATTCAATACGATAATAATCAAAAATAGTCTAATAGTGTTTGATCACAATTAATAAAATCCAGTAATTACCAATAGTTTATAAAATGATTCTACAAATTAAAACAAACAGCCGCACCGGCACGAAAATCAAACTCTATACATGTATTTATTTAAACTCTATATAAACTTTATATAAAAATTTAAACTAAACTGTTTAGAATATAATTTAATAAAATTAAAAATTATATTAAAATCTATAATATTTACATTTTATTGTTTAATATATCAAAATAAATTGAATAGAAGCTCACAGAACACAAAAAAAAAATCTAATAATTCGGAAGCTAAACGCATTGGACAAGACACACAAATATCAAAAATAAATAACATAATAATCTACAACATGAACGCAAAAAAACAATCAAGCTGATAAAATTATCAAAGATTAGAATATATAAGAACAAAAATAAATACCCGTGATTCTAGTTGGTATAATGAACAAAGTATAACAACACAAAAAAAAAGTCTTTTTGTTTCTCTTCTCTCTCTTTCTATGTTCTCTATCTCTAAATCCTTCACAAAGAAGAGATGAGAAACATCTTTTTATAGATATCTGGATCTAAATGTTGTGTCTGTTTTATATCTTCGATCTCCTGATTGATTTCACTTTCGGGTTAGCCTACAAGTTTTTTGTGGTGGCAATTTTTGGTGTGTTCTCCATCTCTCTCGAAGCCAATCTTTAAGTTCTTCTTTTATCTTCGATGAGGATTGAGATAAATTGCTTTCCATATGGTTTTCATTATATCATGTTGATTATTTGATTCAGTTCCTTCTTCTACCGTTCACCCTTATGACAATCAGCCTTTCCAATTACCTGTGCCAGTATGGCTTTGAGGAAAGCATCTCTGATTTTAGAGTGAATTGGGTCAGATGGATTTCTTTAGTCGTTTGTGAAGAAGATTAAAAAGACTTGGCGTTTATTAAACTGTCCAACGAATGATCTCTCTTCAATCCGACTCAAGTTTCTTTGATTAAAATCTGGTGGAGTTAGGCTATTCTGATCAGGTAGTTGCGGTTGCAATGGAAAGCATCTTTAAGGTTGGTTGTGACAATTAGAGGAACGGCGAAGAATTGAAGCGAAGTGGAAGCGAATACGTCAAAGTCGCGGGGGTGGAGCTCCCTCGTCGATCAGGTTGCTGCTTCTCCAAGGAAGGACGCATGTGGTCTTCATGCATCTGTAGAGGCTTCCCTTGATGACATGTGCTATAAACCGCTTCTGTTGTTATTAATGCATTATGTAATATGACGTCGTTTAATGTATACTAGATTTTGGACCTGCACGCCCGCGCGGATGTATGTTTGGATTAAATGGTAAATAAAAATTTAGCGGCTTTCATATTTGTTGAATTTTGATATTGGTGTATTTTGTTCGGTTTGTTAAGTGTCTGATTATAAAATATGATGTTATATAAATATCCATTTTTTTAGTATGAAAATATTAGTGTGTGTTTTTTTTTAAATTCAAATTTATTATAATTTGTGTATGTAAGCTTAAATATTTTAAACTTTTAATTACAGGATTTTTTAAAAATTAAAAAGTAATGGATATGTACAAAAATAAAATTCTTTTGAAAATTATATTATGATAGCCCAAAATTAAAAATAGGCCCGACATGTTATAGATTTTGGAATTTTTTTGATATGATTTGGAGAATAGATGATGAGATATATATACTGGTGGTGAAAAATGGCGAACGTTAGGTTAAATGTCAATAAGTTCGATATTTTATTTTTGGTAGTTATAATTTAAAAACACAATCAAAGGCAAAAGATCTTAAAAGTAATTAAATCTACATTTATTATTTACTAGTGGTGTATCCGCGCTTGGCGCGGAGATCTATATTTTGATGGTTGTATGTGTTGTATGTATTTATATTTTGGTTGGATTTGGTAGTGCATGTGCTTGTGCTTGTGAAGCAGGCTGTATTTGGAGGAAAAGATAAAATTTTATTGAACTTGCCGGCCAATTGTGGCCGATTATTGATTTTGTGATGGTATATGTCTTGACAAGCCTCATTTGTTGGTGTTATGTTGTACCGTTTATTTATTCATCGCAGATCAGTATGGGTGGTAATTGTTATAATTGCTCGTTATGTTGTATAATGGTTGCCTTTGTTGATGTCCCAGAGGTGGATGTATTACGCCATGTTTCCATTTTAATAATCGTTGCTTTTGCTATCACTTTTTCGTCTGAGTGTTTTTTTCCTGTAACCATGACCTTTGCTCCATATCTTTGTCAACATTTAAACACGGAGACGAGATATAACATATTAACCAAACTGTGTTATGTAGGGTGTTAACCAAAGATGTGTTTCAATACCTGCTCCACTCTTGGCACACGGCGAGGCTGAGACCTTCATTCTTTGCTTATCTCGGCGTGTTATGACTTTTTTTGACGGCCTGTCGGTCTTTGTTTTATTTTTTTTTCACCATATAAAACTGAAACAGACCCTGTGAATCAAGTAGCAGTAGATTTGGCTGTGATTAGTTATAATCTGGACGTAGACTGTTCGCGTATGTGTTGTGTATTAACGTCCACAGAATATGTTATCTAACATTTCGTCTCAGTCATAATATAAGAATGAAGAGGATCAGATTCGACGGGGCCTACGCAGAAGAGAGAAGTACTCTGATCGA
Organism: Raphanus sativus; assembly: GCF_000801105.2. Lineage (NCBI taxonomy): Eukaryota > Viridiplantae > Streptophyta > Magnoliopsida > Brassicales > Brassicaceae > Raphanus > Raphanus sativus. The sequence goes on along the minus strand of NC_079518.1, from coordinate 19,745,567 downwards.
CACATTGTTCGTGGGCTTGATATTTTAGTTCTTAATGGGTTTAGATTATTTGAAAGACCTGATATTAGAGTGTATTAATTCGATTGACAGTTTATTGTTATTAAAGAAAGTGCGACAGGTGTCATTTTTCCCCAAAAGAAATAAAAAACTCAACTTTATTATATAAGATTATCTATTAGGGAAAAGGAATATTCGTAGAGAAAAGGAGAACTTGGTGGTCAAGCTTTTTTAAAAAAAATTGGTATTGTGTTAGTTATTTGACTCGAGCTGTTGAACAATTAATAGTTTATATTCTTTTCGCATAGGATTAGGAAAATCTCTGAGTAGTTATATTATGATCGTATAGAATTAGGAAAATCTTTGAGTGCGTATCAATTAAAAATTGCTTTAAATGTCATTAATGTACATTAATTAAAAAAATTCGTAAATTTAGGACTGGTTTAAGAATGTTTTGTGGAGTGGAAGGAAAGCAGTTTAATTAGGTTAGATATTATTAGCAAACCAAATTTTTATTCATTTTCGGTTTATATTGCAAACAATTTTTTTTTGGTCATGAAGAAACCAAAATATAAACCATCTAAAAAAACCAAAAGTTCATCATAAGCAAAACAATCTAAAATGTTTCTTCACTGTGAAAATAATTTCCACCATAAGCAATAGAATATGTTAATATACTTGTGTAGATATTTTTTAATATAAATAATAATTTACACTAATTGCTTTTGGGTGTTTAATTTAGATATTTCCACTGATTGGTTTAGTACCGTAGATATTTCCATCGATTGGTTTAGAAGTTTGGACCATGTGAGTCAAAAAAAAAGCCAAAACAAAATAATAATGGGTAATTAACAGTATAGGCCACGTTTTTTTATGTTAAAACTAAATGATTAAACTACTTTGTTTTGATGGTAGTGGCATGGAGTGGTAATATTTGTGGAAAACTAAGGGGACATAGATAAATGTACTTCAGTATTAATATTTTAAGATTTTTGTAACTTTGTTAAATTGCCTTCTGGGCTTTTTTTTTGTCAACTTCTTGTATATTAAAGCTCATAGGCTAATTGTTACAAAAAGACTCAAATAAAAATAAATTACATTCAGCCCAAACCAAAGTTCAGAAGATCACAATACACGTTAAGTATGTTTGCATGATAAAACACGTGTCATCTTCCAAAGCTTTACTCTTCCTGAAATGAGGTGAGAAAGCAGTGCCGTAATTTTAACGCCGACAAGAGCAATGATCCCCGATCTCATCTCTCTTGAATCTGCTTGCTGCCACCTCGTTCCTTTAACCTCCGTTGATTCATGATGATATCCTCTCTAATCACCAGTAGTTATCCACAGAATAGCTTCTGATAAATAAATAACAGATCCTTGTTGGAACACTTTCTTATAGAGAAAGCTCCATCTCATATGGGTCTGCATCGATTTATCGCATCCTATTACATATCTTAGATCATGTTCTTTGGGGAAACTCCGCTTGTACTTCTTAAAACGAAGATTGATACCCACGTAGAGACAGGAACCAAGCTTGCTAGTAAATAGAGAGAGAGTTAACATCTGAAACAAACGGCTTAAGATTTGATAAAACAAAGAAGGAGAAAGCTAGATCACAACAAAATCGGAAATTTATTCTGCAAACAGAAATTACAAAATCGCCAAAGCGAAAAACTTAATCGGCTAACCCGAAGTAAAATCGATCGAATGATCGAACTTATATTACAACAAAAGAACTCAACTCATCTCTTACCCTCTGATAGATATGTGATTTGATAAGAGGGTAGAGATTGAGAGAGTTTTCTCTCTCTACGAGAAGAGAGAGAGTTTTTTTGCGTGATACTGTAACATTTTTGCCTTTTGGGCTTTAATCGAATAAAATCAAAGGTTGACAAAAAAAAACAACGCAAAAATATAATAAAGCACAATATATTCTCCCAGTGTGATAGAAGATAACCGTAATGAAACTCGAACTCAAGACCCCAAAGAGAACTTGAAGTTCTCAACCACTACACCAAAGAAATGTTTCCGTAATTAGTGCCCCAAAATAGTAGATAACATTTAACGTCTAAATTCCTTGCTCTATGACTTTTAGCCTAGGACCGGCTATGAGTAGATTGTGTATTTATAATAATGAAAAATGTAAAATATGTGTTCTTGCAAAAGTAGATCACTGCAAGACGTAGAATGCATACTCCATTTACGGTATAAACAATTTAAAAGATAGAAGACATTTTCTATTTTACGGTTAGAAGTAGAATGTATGTTATAGAAATTGTAGAATAAACTACCTCATGTTTTCAAAAATTAGCAAACTTTGTAAAATTAATTTTGAACCAATAAAGTGAACCAATGCAAGCAAAATGGAATTATCCTTCCACAAATGTATTTTTAAGTTAAAAAGAAAATATATCTTTGTCAGAAAACCTCAAAAAAACTGTCAGCAAACCTCAAAACCATGTTGATGTTGATTGAAAAAAAAAAAAAAAACCATATTGATTGCAAAGTATAAAAAAATCCACACCACTACCTTTCCCATTATTTATTGACAAATGATGCCGCAACTGACTATTATCAAAGTTAAAAGGACCATTCAAAAGAATCTCCTATCTATTACACTACTAAAAGGGCAATACGAAGCTCTATGAGAGTGTCCACGTCACCCTTAAAAATCAGCCAATTATGTTCTATAACGTCAGATATTGTTATTGTGTTTGTGGGCTTCGATTTTTAATTCAGCATGTTTAACATTTTGGCCTGTTGAACATAGACCCATCATTTAGGCCTCTTGACTCTGTCTACTCTAATTTCGTGCTCGAAATCGCCGAACCCTAATTTCCATTTCAAAATCGACTCTCTCCTTTCGATTTTCTCATCTTCTATTCCTCTTCTCTCCATATCCGTTTCGTAGATCAGACGAATCACCTCTCCTCTAATATGTGGTCTGGCGTGGGCCTGCCCCGCGGAGCGACTTCACACCAGACACACTACTTTCTACGTCTGGATAAGTATTAAATTTTTGTGCTAACCGGTTTTTCCGCACATTTGCTCCCTGCATATCAGCCGTCAGCATCTGATTACAGTACTTTGCAGTGTACGTCATGCCCCCTGCGTGTATTTAGCTCGTAGCGTCTTTAACGCAGGGTTTGGGTAGCACTAGTACGGTAGTCCCCACGTAACTTTTGGTCTTATATCCTTTACGCAGGCACTACAACAAATATGACCATTGATAGCAGACGATTAGCGCTATGTTATTATTATTATAGCATTTTTATAAATGCTATTACAGCCAACGCTATAATAGGGTGATAGGATATGATAGCATTTTTACCAGACGCTATAATAAGGTAACATATAATAGCGTATTATTAATGTTATTTTATATTTATTAATAACACATGAACCGTGCTATATTAAACTTTATAGCAGTAGATGTACGTTGCTATAAATAATTCATTTGTAGCTATATTTCTTTGTTATGATTCATGTTATACTAGCTTATTCTTGGTGTCATTATTTTATATTTAGTAGCACTAATATTGAGCTGTGTATATCTGGTTGTAACTTATTCATATAAAAATATTAATTAAATTATTAATTAGTATATTTTAATCCAAATTAAAATTAAAAATCAAAATTGATTTTTTATATAATTGATAATTGGTTTTAAAATGTTAATATATTATTTAAAAACTTGTTTACAAATGCCGGTTTAATAATTAAACCCGGTTTAGAAATAGCTGCGGTGAGATCTTATAAATTGAATTTTGGTTTACATGATATACAGTTACAAAATGGTTTACAATTACAAATTGGTTTACTAATTAACCCTAAATAAACCTAATACATCCACTAAACTAAATTCTTTCAGTCACCGCCGCAGTTAGCACACCAACATCGCATCTCCACCGCACGACAACCATGCCACCACCGGCTTGCACCACCGTCTTGCACCACGCTTGACCAGAGACGCTGCTTTGTCACATTATTGCTTCACTTTTCCTTGGTCCTTAATAGATCTGTAAACAAAACAAAAATCAATCATAAATATATAAGAAGTGACGAGAACAAGAGAGCAGATAAGAGTAAGGTTAAGTTAATTGACCTGTGGTGGTGGTGAGGAGGTGAAACCAATACAGAGCTTGACCAGAGACGAGTCTGCCGCGTCGGTGCTGAGATTACAACCATAAAGCTTCTCCATCCTCCTCCGCTTTATTTAACTAAGAACACAAAAACAAAACCAGAATCAGGATATTAAGAGAGAGCGAGAGACAGAGTGTGCGAGAGAGAGAGAGGTGACCAGTACAAGATCAGAACTTTCCCCATATAAATAAAAACACATACACAAAGAGATTGGAGACGAAGACGAGGTCTGTAGTGGCAAGGTTTAGTTGGGATGAAGAAAGAGATCAGAGTGACAAGATCTGTGAGATTGGGAAGAATGAAAAGATGAAGTCTGTGAGATTAAGAAAAAAAAGTTGAAACAAAAGAGAAGAGAAAGAGACGGCGAAAAAAAAATGCGATAAGAGATTAGAGAAACAAGATCTTGACCATTAGATTTAGGTTAATCAACGGCTGAGGTTAAAAGGCTCTGATCTTCGTCCTTGTATGCTATTGGTCAATTTGTTTTAACCAAAAGATTTATTTGTAGCCATTCGATTATACTCAATCAATGGCTAAGATTGCCCAATTAGTTAAAATTGTTATTCCATATTTTAGTAATTGTAATTATATATTTTATTGATATATTTATATAAAGATTAAGGTTTTCATTTAAATTTTTTAAAATAATGATAAAAGATTGACAAAATGATTAGATTTCACTTCTTATAAAAAATATTTAACTTAGTAAAACCAATGATATAAGATTAAAATAATTAGTAAGTTTAGGGTTTGTAATGTAGTGTTTTGGGGTTAGATTTAAGATATAACATCAGACTTTGAGTTTATGTGTATATGTAATCAATATATTTTAGTTTTGATATAAAGATTATATATTTTTTTAGATTTATTTGAAATTTATAGTATATAGAATTTGAAGTGTTGTATGTGGTTTGAGGTTATGTTGGGGTTTAGGGTTTGAAATACACCAAACTTTATAACATCAAAGTGAACATATAAACTTCTAAACTATTATATATATATATATATATATATATATAATATTATATAAGTTTGAAAAATAAAATTTATGACTTTGTAGTAAGATTTGAATTTGTGGTTTAGGGTACTAAATTTAGGGTATAGATTTAAGATTTAGTGTCTGAATTTAGAATAAAATAATTAAATTTTGAGTTTAAATTCAAGATTAAAGTGATATCATGAGAAGATTGAAGTTTTAAATTTTATGTTTTGTTTTTTTTTCGATATTACAAAATACAAATAAAAAAGATATTTCCATAATGTTTGGAGTTAGAATTTGGAGTTTAGGGTGTAGATATAAACCCCTAAAATATTATATACACTCGTATTTTTTTTATCAACTTTAATTATCATTTTTTATCCTTTATTTTTTTATCAAGCATATAAATTAAAATACAAACTTTTGATGTACTAAAATATAACTAAAACACACACTGAATCCTATAATTTTACACTCAAACATATAATAAAATACAAACTCTAATTATCATTTTAAACCATAGATTACCATCTAAATTTTACACTCTAAACATATAATAAAATGGGAAACTCAACACTACCGGCTATAAAACTCATCAACTCCAGTGTGCACCTTCTGAAAAGCTTGAATTTCTCTAATAGTCATACATTATCATGACTTTGTATCAGACCTCATTTAGATCTTCTTCTGACCATCCAAGCATTTCCCACAACGCCATATCTGTTCTGCAAGAAGAAGAAACCCACCAAACTTCAGTGTCAACAAAATAAAACAAACTCAAAACTCTAGAATAATCAGGCAAAGTCACAGATCAGAGCAAGACCAAATAAGATCTCACCGCAGCTATCAAACTGCAGTTTCAATACAGTGACAGCACAACGCGATTCAGCCACAAGACAAGCTCTGTTCTTAACTAGTAGTTCAATATGTTTCATACATATATACTAAGATAGTAAAAAAAAGCTCACACGGGGTTAGGGACCGACAAAAACTACCAAAAGTTCTCAGAAACTCTATGAAAACTTTTCTTTGTATAGCTGTTCTCTTACATCAAGAGAAGCTTTGCCGTGGGTTCACTTCTGTCAAAACACCAACTTTCAGTTTTTAAAATGGGATTGAGTGATAGTGAAAATCAAAACCTAACTAATGAGAACAATGAGCAGAGCAAGAAACTACCTAATCAGTAGACTTTAATCTATCGATGGGATGCCCACTTTCAGTTTTTAAAATGGGATTGAAATCGACGGAGAACTCGAGGAGGGATGGATCACGGTGAGGCTGAATCGGAGGAGATGAGGGCCGAATCGGGTTGATTAGAGGATGAATCGGATGAGATGAGGGCTGAATCGGAGGTGAGCTTCTTGAGATCGGTGGTGAGCGAAGAGAAAGAGAGTGAGGAGACGAAGACCGAAGAAGAAGGGGAAAGAAGAATTTTTTTTTTAATGCTATTGAAAGTATTGGTTTGGCTAAGTAGGCCGCGAAAACCATTATTTTAGTCTAAGTGTTGGCGCTAATTGTAAAAACGTGTCGGATTAGTGAGTTTTTAATTATCTTTTACTGATTTTTGGGAATAGCATAATTTTAATGCTATGGTTTTATAACCCAGACTTCCAACTACCTTTTAATAGCAGTTACGAAAAATATGCTATTATAATCTGCTATGAAAAGCCATATTTGTTGTAGTGAGGGCCCGAGGTACAGACAATGTAATAGGGTTGATCAGACCTGTTCCTTATATGTCGTACACCCATGTGAGTAGTCTCACTAATATATAGGGTTTGCTAAGATCTAAGGGCATCGTTATCGGTTTGTACCGTCCTTAAAGTTTTTCTTTTCTTCTTTCTTTTTCTTTTCTGATTTTTCTGAAAAAAAAATATAAAAAATAGAGAGTCAATGGCGGGCCGCCACGCGTCTGTGGGGCCCGCAAACAGTCACAAAACATAACAAGGACGTTTCTTATTGTGGGACGTTTCTGATTGTTTTTTAGCTTTGGTGGTCCCTCTTGTGGTCCTCCACCCTAAGGACTCACTAAGAAGCCCCGATAATTATGCTCTAAGGTCTCTTAGGGCCTGACCTAGCTAGTATGCCCCTTTAAGTACATTGGAGTTCCTCTAACCCCTTTAGCCGTAACTAATAATGTATTTTATAAGCTTAGTCTGGAGACGTTATCGCATACATAGGAGTAGGAAACCAGTGTACTTAAATATATCATAATAATAGTAGTAGTATATAAAGCTTGATCCGGGGACCTTACTTTAGAAGTGATAGAATTTGAGGTGCAAGGCGTTCCAGCAGTCGGGTTGGACCTTACCGTGTAGTCTTCCAGCTTATAGGCTCCTGCCCCACTGATAGCCTAGGGGTTTAGACCTCGTCGAATCAGTTCCTTATCTTTGGAATGAAAGGATGCCTAGGTAGACATGCAGATCCGTAGGAAGGGATGGACCCTTGGAAGGATTGGAACCTTGTAAGGGTCGGACCCTTGTAAGGGTTGACCCCTTGGAAGGATATCAATGTTTAGGACCTGGATCCTGTTAGTAAACTGACTGAGCCCTGAAATAATTAAAGAAGCGTTAGACCTTATAATCCATTATTAAAAACCTGAGTTTTAGTTTTGGAAAGAATGATCCTTGCTTAGAACCCTAGAGTTCTAGCTTGGTTTGAACCCTAGGGTTCTTGAGCCCTAGAACCCGGAAGTTCTTAAGGCCTTGAACCCTGAGGTTCCTTATCTAGGCCCGAAGGCCGTTTTATTGAACCTGAAGGTTTGCTCATTGAACCCTGAGGTTTCTGAGTCTTGGGGTTTAATCTTTAAATCTTGGGACCGTGATTAAACCTGATGGATACCTCGAACCCGGAGGTTGATGCCTTTCGACCCTAAGGTCCTTGGCAAACCCGAAGGTTGGTATTTGGATTCAAAGATTCTTGAACCCTAAGGTTCTTATTAGATCTGAAGATCAGTTAGGCCCGAAGGTCCTTGATCAACCCTTAGGTGATCTTGAATCCGGAGATTCCTTACAGACCCGGAGGCTGTATTGAACACTGAGGCTCTTTTATAGACCCTGAGGCCGTACTGAACCCGGAGGTTGTTATATAGACCCTGAGGCCGTACTGAACCCGGAGGTTGTTATATATACCCTGAGGCGGTACTGAACCCGGAGGTTCGTCATAGACACTGAGGCCGTATGCGTTAAAGGAGGTTTGTGATCGTATTCTGCTCCCCATGGGGGAACCACTACCGATCTGTTATTGAGAATGTATAGGCCACTCTCGTGAATCTCAATGCTGCACTCTACCTTTCTGCAGAAAAGGTCACGCTCAAACTTACTGTGGTCTAGCGTGGGCCTGCCCCGCGGAGCGACTTCACACCAGACACACTACTTTATACGTCTGGATAAGTATTAAATTTTGGTGCTAACCGGTTTTTTCGCACATTTGCTCCATGCATATCAGCCGTCAGCATCTGATTACAGCACTTCGCAGTGTACGTCATGCCCCCTGCGTGTATTTAGCTCGTAGCGTCTTTAACGCAGGGTTTGGGTAGCACTAGTACGGTAGTCGCCACGTAACTTTTGGTCTTATAGCCTTTACGCAGGGCCCGAGGTACAGACAATGTAATAGGGTTGATCAGATATGTTCCTTATATGTCATACACCCATGTGAGTAGTCTCACTAGTATATAGGGTTTGCTAATATCTAAGGTCCCTTAGGGCCTGACCTAGCTAGTATGCCCCTTTAAGTACATTGGAGTTCCTATAACCCCTTTAGCCGTAACTAATAATGTATTTTATAAGATTAGTCCGGATACGTTATCGCATACATAGGAGTAGGAAACCAGTGTACTTAAATATATCATAATAATAGTAGTAGTATATAAAGCTTGATCCGGGGACCTTACTTTAGAAGTGATAGAATTTGAGGTGCAAGGCGTTCCAGCAGTCGGGTTGGACCTTACCGTCGCTGTCTTCCAGCTTATAGGCTCCTACTCCACTGATAGCCTAGGGGTTTAGACCTCGTCGAATCAGTTCCGTATCTTCGGAATGAAAGGATGCCTAGGTAGACATGCAGATTCGTAGGAAGGGATGGACCCTTGGAAGGATTGGAACCTTGTAAGGGTCGGACCCTTGTAAGGGTTGACCCCTTGGAAGGATATCAGTGTCTAGGACTTTGATCTTGTTAGTAAACTGACTGAGCCCTGAAATAATTAAAGAAGCGTTAGACCTTATAATCCATTATTAAAAACTTGAGTTTTAGTTTTGGAATAAAAGATCCTTGCTTAGAACCCTAGAGTTCTAGCTTGGTTTGAACCCTGGGGTTCTTGAGCCCTAGAACCCGGAAGTTCTTAAGACCTTGAACCCTGAGGTTCCTTACCTAGGCCCCAAGGCCGTTTTATTAAACCGAAGGTTTGCTCATTGAACCCTGAGGTTTCTGAGTGTTGGGGGTTTAATCTTTAAATCTTGGGACCGTGATTAAACCCGATGGATACCTCGAACCCGGAGGTTGATGCCTTTGGACCCTAAGGTCCTTGGAAAACCCGAAGGTTGGGATTTGGATTCAAAGATTCTTGAACCCTAAGGTTCTTATTAGATCTGAAGATCAGTTAGGCCCGAAGGTCTTTGATCAACCCTTAGGTGATCTTGAATCCGGAGATTCCTTACAGACCCGGAGGCTGTATTGAACCCTGAGGCTCTTTTATAGACCCTGAGGCCATACTGAACCCGGAGGTAGTTATATAGACCCTGAGGCCGTACTGAACCCGGAGGTTGTTAAATAGACCCTGAGGCCGTACTAAAACCGGAGGTTCGTCATAGACACTGAGGCCGTATGCGTTATGGGAGGTTTGTGATCGTATTCTGCTACCCATGGGGGAACCACTACCGATCTGTTATTGAGAAACCGCACTCTGCCACCCAGATGTATAGGCCACTCTCGTGAATCTCAATGCTGCACTCTACCTTTCTGCAGAAAAGGTCACGCTCAGACTTACTGTGGTCTGGCGTGGGCCTGCCCCGCGGAGCGACTTCACACCAGACACACTACTTTCTACGTCTGGATAAGTATTAAATTTTGGTGCTAACCGATTTTTTCGCACATTTGCTCCCTGCATATCAGCCGTCAGCATCTGATTACAGTACTTTGCAGTGTACGTCATGCCCCATGCGTGTATTTAGCTCGTAGCGTCTTTAACGCAGGGTTTGGGTAGCACTAGTACGGTAGTCCCCACGTATCTTTTGGTCTTATAGCCTTTACGCAGGGCCCGAGGTGCAGACAATGTAATAAGGTTGATCAGACCTATTCCTTATATGTCGTACACCAATGTGAGTAGTCTCACTAGTATATATAGGGTTTGCTAAGATCTAAGGTCCCTTAGGGCCTAACCTAGGTAGTATGCCCCTTTAAGTACATTGGAGTTCCTATAACCCCTTTAGCCGTAACTAATAATGTATTTTATAAGCTTAGTCCGGAGACGTTATCGCATACATAGGAGTAGGAAACTAGTGTACTTAAATATATCATAATAATATTAATAGTATATAAAGCTTGATCCGGGGACCTTACTTTAGAAGTGATAGAATTTGAGGTGCAAGGCGTCCCAGTAGTCGGGTTAGACCTTACCGTCGCTGTCTTCCAGCTTATAGGCTCATGCCCCTTGCACCTCTATTACCTTATAGGGACCCTCCCATCCAGGAGCGAGTTTTTCGGCTGATTTGTCCCTTGTGTGGTCACAGACTCGCCTTAGGACCCAGTCCCCTTTCTGGAAGGTTCTTGATCTGACCTTTTTGTTATAGCTCTTGGCTACTTTCAACTGGTAGGACGTGTTTCTAAGGCGGGCCGCCTCTCTTTTTTCGTCGAGTAGGTCTAGTTTAAGGGACATTAGCTCGTTGTTCTTTTCCTGGGAGAGGAATTCAGAGACAGTGGTCCTTACGTGCACCTCCGTGGGTATTACCGCTTCAGCACCATAGACAAGCGAGAAGGGAGTCTCCTGGGTGGCTGTCTTCGGAGTGGTCCGATAGGCCCAGAGTACTCCATGTAGCTCCTCTGCTCATCGCCCATGGGCGTCTTCTAGGCGTTTCTTGAGCATATTCACCACTATCTTGTTAGTGGATTCGGCCTGACCGTTTGACTGGGGATGTCGTGGTGCTGAATAGGAAAGTTTGATGTTCCAGTCCTTACAGAACTTTCGGAAGTTGTAGCTCGTGAACTGGGGTCCGTTGTTTGTGACGATCTCATGACGGGTTCCGAAGCGTGTGATCACGTGGGTCCATAGGAATTTTCTAATCTGGAGATCCGTTATCTTGGCTAGTGCTTCAGCTTCTACCCACTTTATGAAGTAATCGGTCACGACTAGGAGGAAGATCTTTTGCCCCGGTGCCATGAGAAATTTCCCTACGATGTCCATGCCCCATTTTCGGAAGGACCAAGGAGAGCTTAGAGACTTGAGGTTCTCCGGTGGAAGATTGGAGACTGGCGCGTGCTTCTGACATTTGCTACAGAGATAATAAAGATTTGATAAAGATTAGTCTATTTCATATACATACGGATTTTATTTATTTTGCATAAAGTTGTATAGAAGCATGCAAGCGGATTTCGATATGAAGAAACAATTGTTGTATATGAAAATTAGTGATATTACAGTTCTAAAAAATATGAAAACATTCGTTTAAAAGCGTTTAGGTTAATCCGGTTAGAGGGAGAATGTTTTACCTATTGATGAGTATGATATACATATTATGTACATATTTATGGGTACAAATCAACATAGTGTATACAGAACTTATTGACGTGAAAGAAGTCTTATAGCTCAGCATGCTTGTTGCATCTGCATATATGCAAGACCATGAGAATTGTTAATATTGATATACTGATATACTGATATACAGGCCGTACATGCAATCACGATGTCAAAGACCTGAATAACATTTTATCTATTTCGATTTGAACCAAAATTCCAAATATATGTAACTTTACGAAGCAAAGAAAATACTTATATGCAATATCTGTAAGAAACGAAGAAAATCACAAGATACTAATATTATTAAGAATGAATATCTGATCTGATCTGTTATATGAATACATATACATGTATGTAAAGACGTATATATATATATACAATTTATATAAATATTATATTGTATATAAGTTTTATTGTACTTTTTAATAAATTTATTAATTTATTTATTAGAATTTTAAAAAGTTTATTTTTGTAATAAAATGTTATTATTATTTTATCTTATTTTTGGAATTTATGATTTATTTACTAATTTTAATTTATTTTTGCGGATCGAATCGGATATACGGTCGAAAATCTAAAATTATCTGAATATCCGGAGCACCGAATATCCGTGTGGCTACAGATCGAATTGGATCAAATAATTGATTATTATAACAAAATGGATCGGATCAGAATATCTCCAAAAATCCAGATATCCGATTCATGGTCACCACTACATCTATATGTACAAACGGCTAAGTATAATTGTAACAATAACTAATGTATAACAGCATGACAATTATATTCTTTTTAGAAAAAGTTCAACATCAGTTTAATGTGAAGATCAGGGTATCTAGGAAGTGGAATAAATCTCATAGGAGTTTTGAGGAAGCAGCTATCTCACTTTCTATTCAGGTGATTAGCCTGTTCGGATATATGGCAATATCTTGATGACTCTAATCAAACCAGGATGAACCAACATGTGAGAAGCGTTATCTCGAACCATTAGTCAGTTTAGAATACCAAGAAGTGGAATAAATCTCATAGGAGTTTTGAGGAAGCAGCTATCCCACTTTCTATTAAAATGATTCAGATTAGCCTGTTTAGGTATATGGCAATATCTTCATGACTCTAATCAACCCAGGATGAACCAACATGTGAGAAGCTTTATCTGGAACCATATGTTTTCATCTTTCATATATTGTCAAAACTCTCAAGAATAATAATCAACAGCGACACCGGGGAATTTTGTGGGCTTATATTTGAACGATTAGAAAAAACAAATATATTCACACGTGATTACGAGATTCTGGTAATGCCACTCAAATTATTATTTGGAATTTAAATCAAGAAGGTGAGATCTATAAACTATAAAAGTAGTAATTTGTTAGACATTGTCAGCTTAGCATTGAAATGAAAACGTTTCACGGTTAACGGAAATATGATCTGACGGATCTAGAGAAAACTGTAAGTGTAAATTAAGTGATCAAAACAATTATATTCTATCATTGATTACCAATTCTCTTACATATATACTACCTTTTTAGTTAGACAGACATTTTTTTTTTTGAACTTTAGTTAGACAGACATATTTTGCGGACAAAATACACCTAATGAAAATGCATAATCAAGGCACCAGCCGCACCACATTACATTGATTAAACATGTTTTGACACATAAAACTAGGAGTGGGCAAGGATCGAATAGTACCATATTTTTTCGGTATTTGTGATTTACTTTGGATTTCAAGGATATCTGATTTTCCGATTTGATTTGCTTCGAAAAAATACGGATATCCGACTTTCCGGATATCCAACAAATTTTTGGATATTTTTGTGAATATCACAGATATTTACGGATACTTTATCCATCCTTTTTCGATACAAGTAAATCTACAAAAATATTATACAAATTTGTTTTTACTTCAAAGATATTTTGCACAATATAAAAGATAAACTAAAAATTAATGAAATTATGTGTTTTATAAATTTTAAAAAATTAATAAATCTTAGAAAAAATGTAGTTTTCTTGGTTTTATATTTTATAAATAATTTAATAAACAAAATTAATAAAATTATATGTTAAAATGATAATTATATAAGATTATACATTGAAAAATCATATTTAGTGATAGATATATATCTATATATACATAAGTCGGAGCGGATCGGATATCTGCCTCTAATTTTTTTAGCATTTGTGATTTGCTCCGCTTTCAACGAATATTAATTTTTAATATTTGTTTTGCTTCGAAGACTCACAGATATCTTGATTTTCGGATCGAATCAAAGCGAATAATAAATTGAGTCAAATGTAACGGATAAAATGTCCAGCTATGGATAAAACGACAAGTGAAATATAAAAAGAAGGGAAATTATTATATTTTATAGGTAGCTTTATGTCCTCTCCAGCTAGGACATTTTTTGGTTTTTTGCCAATTGTGGAAAGCGAAGAGACCGCAAGTGTGACATGGCCACGCTTACCACCATAACTTAGTACAACGTGGCGCATGATGGCCCAAACCTGAGCCAACCTCATGGGAATTGTGCGCAGCTCACGTTTTACACGTGGATGGAACAGTTCATGCACACTCTCACGTTGCCTCCCATGCGCCTTCTCGTACATTTGTCTATGTATACAATATCACATACATATGTTGTATATTCTCGGTACTGTAGCTTTTGGGACTGCTTTTAAAGCATAAAACCCTAAAGCTCGTGGTATAGTTTCTCTATTATGTTGGCTACTTTAATTGTAATAATTCACTAGACCTTGGCAGGGGTGTTGGATATTGGATTTAACTTGTGTTCAATGTAAATTCATGAATCACTGATTTTATAAAAGTCTCATTTATATCTTTATGTTGTGTAAAATATATATAAAGTATTATTTTATAATATAAATATTTGATAATATTTTTTATCTACATAATATTATATTTATAATTTTATAACTTGATGCAATTTGATGTAATTGTAATATTCATATATTAATCTTTTTGTTTATTTATTTAAAAATGATTTAATTTTGCAGTAGTTTTTATGAATTTTTTTTTTTTGATATTTTATTTTCTTGAAAATTGTATCGAAGCAAATTGAGATATACTATATATTATAATTTTGTGTTCTATTTTCAGCACAAAGAAATAACAATCTATTGTAAATAAATAATTTAAAATATTTGATTTTAAATGAAGTTGTAGAATCTGTAAATAATAAAGAAAGACAATGATTAAATATGCAAATAAAAAGAAATATTTGATCTACTATCCGTGTTTTCAAACAAATCTCATTTAATCTGCTAGTCAAGTTTCCAAACGGCATAATATGTAAATAAAAAATGAATTCAATGACTATAGGTATAAAATGAAAAAAATATTTAATCTACTATCCAAGTTTCCAAATAGATTTCATTTAATTTGTTATACTTGTTTCCAAACAACTCTAAAAGGTATTTCAATTTTAATGTTTTAATAATATAGATATAGAAAACTGAGTCAATGTTTTATTCAATTATAAATGGGACATTTTGTTTTATGTTTTCTTTATAACCGAAACATAGGATCTTTGATCAGTAATCAATTTGTCTAGTCCAACCAAAGAAAGCATTTGATAATATTTGTGACGGACGACCTAAAAACATAAATCATTTTATTTTGGGAGAATTGCTAAAAACAACCTAAATATTGAAGTCAAATACATTAGTGTACTCCAATTTCAGTCAAATGCAGAACCAACCTAAATGGAAGATGAAAATACCATTTAGTCCTTATGAACAAACAAAAAAACGGAGGGGTATTTACGTTTCTATCCTTTTGGAAGTCTACATGTAGAAGAAGGAAGTCTACATATTTTTAGACTTCCAGCGAAGTCTAATTTGTAGACTTGATGTGTAGTCTACACCAAAATTTTATATAATATTTTGTTTTAAAATTGTTTAAAAATAATTATTGTGATAGATTTTAACTAATCATTAATATAATGAATAGTATGAAGTAAATATATTAAAATTTTATATAACTGAACAATTTTAAAGAATATATACCAAAATTGGTAACCATATGTTAAACAATGTTCATAGTTTAGAAACAAAAGGTTGTAACATGTTATGTCTCTTAGTGGTAGATTTTTAGGGTTAGACTTTAGATTTTGATTTTTTTTTGTTTTATTGACTTAAATGTGCTTATTAATGTTTTGTAGTTTATATTTTGTGTAATTTTGATATTTGATACAGTAAAGGAAACTTTTTGATTATCAAACAAACTATTTAGGGTTTGAGATTTGTGGTTTAGGGTTTCGTAGATCTACAATAAAGTCTATAATGCTAGAGACGTCGTTTTCAGTCTACATTTTTAAATTTTGTTAACAAAAATTTATTATTTTAAATTAAATTGAGTTTTAAGAATAAAATGTGAAATCACATACTATAACTATTAAATAAAACATAAAAATAAAGTTCAGTAAATTTTATGTTAAAATTATTAAAACAATAATGAATTAACAACAATAATAAAATTATCATTGTAGACATTCAATAAGGTCTACTACGTTACAATAAAACCTACTCTTAATTTTTAATTTTAGTAGACTTCAAAAGAAGTCTACAATGTCGGCAATCTTTTAACCTAGTTACATTTATGTCTCCATATATAAATGAAATTTACACAATCTCTCTCTAAAATGGCTGCAAAACTCTCTCACTTCTCTCTAAAACTCTCTCCCTTCTCTCTAAACTCTCTCATTTCTCTCTAAAATCCTCTCATGTTTTTCTCACAAAGTTATGTTGTCATTTTAGGTATTATGATTCATGGTTTTCATATTCTCCTTTAAAAATGTAAGTTTTAGATCTATAGACTTTAAATGTGTATTTTTTATGTTATTTATTTCTCACATATCTTTTTGCAGGTATTACCATTGATGGTTTTCATCTCCTCCTCTAAAATATAAGTTTAGATCTATAGATTTTAAATGTGTATTTATAAGTTTATAATCAAATAAAGTTATAGATCAAACTCTGTGCATTTACTTTTATACTATTTTATCTGATAAATTTTATTTTAAATTATTTTCAGATTTAAAACTGTTTTTCATATTTCAAAATGTATAGATTTTTTTCAGATCTAAAAATTATCTGACAGTGTAGACTTTAAATGAAGTCTACTTATAAAGTTAACTAAACCACACATTTTAAGTAGACTTCACGGGAAGTCTACCAAAATATGACTTTAGTCTTTTTTCTTATGCTTTTTTAATATTTATCTTATTTTGCAGGTATTTTCTTCCATGGTTGTTATCTCCTCCTCCAAAAGATGTAAGAATTACATTTATAGATTTTAAATATTTATTTCTGTAATTATATTTAAATAAAGTTACATATTAAAACTCTATGTCTTTAGTTTATTACTATTTTCATATAAATTATATTTTCTAAAGATTTTAGATTTAAACTTATTTGATATTTTTTAATATATACATTTTTCAGATTTAGATTTTTTTCTATATGTTAGACTTCAAATGAAGTCTATCTAAAAGTCAGGGCTGGTAGACTTCACTTGAAGTCTAATAGCCTTGATTTTTAAGTAGATTTCATTAAAAACTCACTCAAATATTATTTTAATTTTATTTTATTTCTCATAAAATTATTTTATTTTGCAAATATTCTCTTCCAAAATTTTCAAATCATCTTCCTAAAAATGTAAGATTTACATTTATTCATTATAGATATATTTTGTGTTTATATTGAACTAAATTTATAGATTCATATTTTATATTTTTTCTTTGATAAAGGTTGACAAAAAAAATAGTTTTTGAAATATCTTTAGAAAAAAAAAATCAAATTTCTAAATGTACAATTTTGGATCTGAAAGTTTTCCGTTAGTGTAGACTTCAACTAAAGTCTACTGAACAATAAACTTTAAGTAGACTTAATTAAAAGTCTACTAAAATATGATTTATTTTTGTATCTTATTTTTTTCTCATAACTTTATCTTACTTTGCAGGTACTTTTTCCAAGATTTTATTTGAGGCATCAAGATTATGAAAAATCAAACACAGTCAAATAAATTCCTTTGTAATATTTTCTCACAATAAAATATTCATTTTTTAATAATTTTGGATGCATAATCAATAAAAATTGTATTCACTTTTAGTTTTGTTTCACTTGTATGATAGTATTAATTTGTTGTTAGATATTGATTTTTTACAAGAACTAATCAACCAAACAAGTGAAACCACCATGAGGTAAAACAATAACTAACACACATGTGAGTTGAAGAAAATCTAAACAAAAATTTCAAGAAATTTTAAGAGTAAAACTAATCACAAATTTTTGCAAAAAAATTCAAGTGTATAACTATAACACATTAACTTTTGAAATTCATCCAAAACCATTAAAATTTACTAACACACACTGTAATATAACTATATAGTAAAAATATATGATGATTAATACACAAATGAACTTCTGATAGAATTTATGACGTAGACTTCAAATGTAGTCTACATTCTTAAATTTGGAAAGACGTCTACACTTGTTATCTAACATATATCCAAACCAAAAATTTGTAGTGTACTTAGTTTTGACTTGATACACAAAGGCGTACAAAGTGTGTATTAGATAACTCAATCAAATTCTGCACTTTTCGATCATTCGTGACATGCATAAGTTCACCATGTGTATAACCATCATATATACAGAACATTCTCCCAACTCCAACAAAGAGCCTTTCTCCACTCATTCTCCGTATACTGCCGGTAATTGAGTCATTGTCTCCAAAAAAATACAAGTTTACATAATTAACGAATAAATATTTCATGTTTCATAAAACTATAAACGTAGACATACAAATATGTCTACAATTAACACCTAACAACATAGTAAAATCAAAAGTACTATAATTTCATAATTACAACTGTTTTTCTTTTTAAAATCACTCAAACCCATTAGGGTTAACTAACACACACTTTCAAACAAATGTCTTAGTTTGTAACATATTGTAACACACACTTTCAACGATTATTAAAGAAAACTTCAAACCCACGCTGCATATGTTTGAAAGAAAAAAAACATTGTTACCCAATAATCGTTGAAAGTGTGTGTTACAAATCACTCAACACACTTAACCAATATGTTTTTAGTCTAGATCATAATCTTCTTGTACCATTTGAAGAAGTTCAACATGTGTACAACCATCTTTCAAAGGGAACATTCTCCCTCTCTTTTTTTTATTGACCACAAACTCCCACAATGAGCCTTTCTCCACCCATTCTCCGTATACGGCCGGTAATTGAGTCATTTCCTGCAAAAGAATATAAATTTACGCAATTAGCGAATAAATATTAATGTAGACTTACAATTATGTCTACAGTTAACACCTAACAACATTGTGAAATCAAAAGTATTATAATTTCATAACTACAACAGTTTTTCTTTTCAAAATTACTCCAACCTATTAGGATTAACTAACACACACTTTCAAACAAAAAAATCTAGAATAAACTTTATGAATAATACATAAATTCAGTTTTAATTTTTTTTCCTACGTAGACTTTTCAATCAGTCTACGACAGTGTAGACGTTCGTGTCAGTCTACAACAATGTAACGTCCCTGTCAGTCTACTTTTTGGGTTAGTTTTTGCAATTGAAAATTTTACGGGTTACTTTTTTTATTTGACCAGAAACTCATCCAAGTTTTGACTTTATACATTTAGACTTCCGTTTTAGTCTACCACATTGAAAAGGTTAGTTTGACCAGAATTCACCCAAGTTTTGACTTTCGAAGGTAGATTTCATATGTAGTCTACATGTTTCGTAGACTTCGAATAAGGTCTAACTTCAAAACCCATAGGTTGGTTTTGCAATTGACCATTGTTTGACTTTCGAATGTAGATTTCATATGTAGTCTACAGATTTGTAGACTTCGCATAAGTTCTAACTTTAAAACCCATGAGTTGGTTTTGCATTTGACCAAAATAAATATGTAGACTTCAAGAACAGTCTATATTTTTTTGTGAAAAATGCGTAGACTGCATTGGAAGTCTACAATTTAAAAAATATTTATTTTATTTAAAAACATTTTAGTCAAATACAATACTAACCTATTCAACGAAGTCAATGTTTTGGTCAAATGCAAAACTGACCTTAAGTAGACTTCATTGGCAGACTACATTTCGTAGACTTCCTTTGAAGTCTACTTAAGAAAGTCAAAAGTTCGGTCAAATGTAAAACCAACCTCTTTTTCGTAGCCGTCTTGGTAGGTCTACGTAGATTTTTGTTTTTGTAGTCAAAGGTAAGGATGTAGACTGCTGGGGAAGTCTGCGTTCCAAAAAAAAGTTAAAAAAGTCAATTGCGAAACTGACTTGTTCGTTGACAAATAGACGGAATCGTACGTCTACACATTGGTGTAGACATATAAAGCAGTCTACCATCGCGACACAGACTGAAAAAGTGGTGAAAACCATGTAAACAGTTACCTTTTTCCGGTGTGAACCTCGATTCCGACCCTTTCAACCGTCCAAACTCATAAACCGAGCAAAAGGAAGCATCTTTGACGATTTACTAATGAAGAAACTCGAGAATGTGAAACTTGTGGGATGAAAATGAAAGTTGTGAGAGTTCTTTAGATAGAAATGTAGAGGAAATGAAAGATTTGTTGAGTTAGAGAAGAGAAAAAGTGGTTAAAATTGAGTTATTGAGCTTTTATGAGCTCAAACATGGTGGTTCAATGGTGGTTGCAAAATTGAAGATGATGGCATTGTTGTAAATAAGAAAAGATGCTTAGGGTGTAGTTGGTTTTTACTCATTTTCGATTTTTAAAAAAAAAAAAATAATGGCAGTTTTGTAAATATTTTGAAAACATATGGTTTGGAAAATTCATAGGTGAATAGTAATGAGAAAAAAAAAGGGTTGGTTTTGCATTTGACTTCAATTCTTAGGTCTATCCTGAAAAAAGCCCTTTATTTTTTGACTAATAAATCATTATCTTTTTGTAACACCTAAATGCCTCTTTTTAAAACTCAGATCTGGTACCACACCCTCTAACCGGCTAAGCTAAGAACGTTTTTCTTTGAACACCTAGCTAAGAACATTTGAGTATGTTTTCTGTTCATATTGACATTGATCCAGTTAAAGCTAATCAACTAAAACAAAATTTAGGAATTAGTTGTTCCCCCCCCCCCCCCCCACATATTTTAACCTCTCTCTGTGTAAGAAAAACACAATACTTACTTGTTTTTTGAAAAGGCTGTAAATGCAAAAGCAAATATTAGCGTATAGAAAAATTAAGTTTGCATTAACAGCATCCAAATGATATTTGATGAAATAGAGTTTTGTTTAAACATTATAAACATATTTTACCACGACATATTTTACCTTTGTTTGTAAATAATACATGTTCTTTTGTGTTTTGCACACGTTAAGAAAACATTTTAAAAATTGATCATAAATATATTGTTGTGTGTACTTTATTTTCATAAATATAAATCAATAGCATTTGAATAAGTACAACTATTTTTTTTTAAATTACGTTTTAATATTGTTAATGAATTAAAATACATAGAAAATATAAAACTTATAAACTTTGAAACAAGTTTTATTTTAAAACATTATATTTTTTAGAACAGATAAACTAATCTAGTGGTTTGTGTTAAAGATTTAGAAGAAGCTAAACAAGGGAAAATCCTTTTCGTGTAACTATAATATTAGTTAATTATTCTTATCTTACTTGAACCAACATAAGGAAAAGATACAGCACCACACAGTTTTGAAGTATGATAAGTGGTAAGAGTTAGTCACGACACAGAAATGATCTTATGATTTCTTCTCCAGCTAATATTAGAGATGTACTCTATCGAGGTTCGAATTAGACAGCAACCAAAGAAGAGAGGACAATATTAGCAGAACGAGACAAAACCGACAAGACACCAATGAGAAGCAGCGAAACTCCATTCAAAAATTACAGAAGAGAGGATAAGAACACGAAATCCATATAGTATATTGTTTTTTCACAGGAAAAAAATCCATATAGTATAGGAGCCAAAAAAAGAAATGTATCACTTTTTAAGATTTGTATACATTCCGAAAAGAATTTTTAAACTTTAAAACTGAAATTTAAATATGGAATTTTATCATTCAAAATCTCACATTCGTAATTTCATACTTTGTGGTCTTTACAGTTATATTTTTTAAACAAACTTTTGTTAAATCTTAAGCATTTGAAATATAGAAGGATAATTCTCAAAAACTGTACGAGAGAATAGAACATTAAAAACATAAAAGATAACAACAGAGAGAACTCTATGATAAAAACAACAATGAATTCAGCGTAAAAATTGAATGTGTCGAACAAGATTTATAGTAAGGGTCAATTTGCTTAATATTCATAGTAGCACCATATATGAAGAATATAGCCATGCATGAAAAGCTGTGTCAATTTGGTACAAAACTAGACAACGCTCTCCTTTCCAGCGAGTGAAAAAATAATTAACCCAACGATAGATATCATACTATACTATATTTGTCTAATATATAGTACAAAACAATTATTTTATAACACCAACCATTATGAAGATGATGAAAAAAATAAAAAGGTTGAAAAAGATGAAGGGTTTGTAGAGAGTACACTATACTCTAAACCTAAAATATATACCCTAAAGCAAAAACCGAAATCCAAACCATATACACTAAACCCTAAACTCAAACCATATACCCTAAACTCAAATCCTAAACCCAAACCATATACCCAAATACTAAACCCTAAACCCAAACCATATACCCTAAACCCAAATCCTAAACCCTGAACCCAAACCCTAAACCCAAATCATATACCCTAAACCCAAACCTTAAACCATAAACCATAAACCATAAACCCAAACTCTGAACCCTAAACCCAAACCATATACCCTAAACCCAAACCATATACCTTACACCCAAATCCTAATCCTAAACCATGAACCCTAAACCCAAACTTTTATCCATTTCGTGACTATGCTATACATATTATGGTATGGAATACTCGACACTCTCACAAACTTTGTATATATGAAATTCTCTAAATTTTTTTTAGAGAGAGATGATGAGTGGCGACAGTGTTGGAGAACAAAACAGTGTAACTGATCAAGTAATGAGTAAGAAGAATCAGAAGGCAAAGAAGGAGATATAAATTACAAAAGAAGGAAAAAAAAATTATCAGACTATACTGTAATTTAAAATAGTTTGGTTTAAAATTGCGATTATGAAATATTATATAATTTATAAAATATATGTTTGTTTTGAAATTTTTAAAACATATTATGTGTAGAAAAAAAGACTTGTTTTTATTATGTAAACAACAAAATTGTACAATTATTTTTATAGAAATTGAAACCAATTAAAAATTGAAAGGGAAACCATATTTATAAAAAAAAGAAAAAAAGAAAACTTCATTCAAGGGCAATATAGCAAATATTTCACAAATATCATAGCCTTTGCTTTGCTATGTACATATGCTTCATTTAAATCCTACAATGTATATGTGATCAAATTTCCCTTATAGTAATACCACAGACTTTGTTGGGGTCAAAATCGGTCAAGACGAAATCGATGTCCGAAAATTTCGGAAAAACATGAAAAATGTTAGAGCAACCTCGAGAGACTAATTGTTAATCGAGAAACCTCGGGAAAATATTAAGTTCGAGATTAATCATCTCGAAATCAACTGCTAGAAATATTTTCTACACAAGGAAAAACCTACGGAAAACTAAAAACGCAAAAAACACGCACACGCCGAAGGAACCGAGCAGCCAACTCCGGACGTGGCCGTGGCCGCCGGGCGGCTAGCCCCGTGCTGGCCGTGGCCGCCGGCGGCTAGCGCCCGTGCTGGCCGTGGCCGCCGGCGGCTAGCGCCCGTGCTGGCCGTGGCCGCCGGGCGGCTAGCCCCGTGCTGGCCGTGGCCGCCGGCGGCTAGCGCCCGTGCTGGCCGTGCCCGCCGGGCGGCTAGCCCCGTGCTGGCCGTGGCCGCCGGCGGTTAGCGCCCGTGCTGGCCGTGGCTGCCGGGCGGCTAGCCCCGTGCTGGCCGTGGCCGCCGGCGGCTAGCGCCCGTGCTGGCCGTGGCCGCCGGGCGGCTAGCCCCGTGCTGGCCGTGGTCGCCGGCGGCTAGCGCCCGTGCTGGCCGTGGTCGCCGGGCGGCTAGCCCCGTGATGGCTCGGGACATCGGACGGCTAGTCTTCGTGCGTAAGTTCTAGGCCTCCGGGTCGCCAGAAATCCGTGTTTTGTGACTTTCCGAGATCCCGCAAACAAAACTCCTTTTCCTGCTCCAAGATTCCAAAGAACCCGTAAGACGTCAACGGACAGGAAGACTTCGTATAAAATGGTGATGGTTATCTTAAAACACCATGTGCCTCAGCAATGGATCGAAGATCTTCCGAAAGACTCGACATCCACGTAGGAGCATTCTTTCAAAGAAATCGTAGAAAACAGCGGAAGACGAAAGACGGCCCGAAAGGGACCAAACCCGATCGAACAACCCGTTTACGATTTTCTAAAAGGATAGATACGACGGTTTACAATTATCTTCGCATGACAAGATAAATGTTAAACTTCCGAAAAGATAAATGTCAACTTTCCGAAAGGATAAATGTCAACTTTCCCGATAAACGCGAAAGCCGACGAAAATGGAAAAAGTCCAGCCCGCGGCGGACTCAGCCCATCAAGAATAGACCGTCATATGGGAGTATATAAGCAAAGCTAGGAGCAGAGGAAGGGGGATCCGAAATCAGAGAAAGAAACCACTCCAGAGCAACTTAGAACTTAGGCGTTTATTTCCTTTTTAGCGAGCTGCGACTCAACTAGGTTAGATCTAGGTTTTGAGACTAGCGACGATCGACAGCTCTTGCGGCCGAGATCTCGACCTGTTGTCCAACGCTCTCCGCAGATTCGGAAATAAATTCTTTCTTTTTGCTCTCTTTATTTTACGCATTTATTCCCAAACTAGACTCGTATTAACTTTGTCGTGCGTGGCCCAGCAGATAGCCGGGATCCTCGGGAAAACTAGGTCAACTTAGTTTTCCTACGTTTTAACTTAACTAAAATCGACAGTGCGAATTTCGGTTCCCACAGTTTGGCGCTAGAAGGAGGGGATTCACGGATTTATCTTTCTCGCAACTACGCACGCCCAGTTAAGCATGTCTGTTGACGCGGAAAAAGACAAGCAAACGCACGACGGATCAGCCGTCGATGCCAACGCTGAGAAGACTCCTGCCGGAAACGTATCGACGGTCACTGCCGAGGCAAACACCGCGATGCTGGACCAGGTGAAGGAACTGTTCGCCACCGCCCAGAAACGGTCGGAAGAACAAGAGAAACTAATGGCTTCACTCGCTAAACAGGTCAATACCTTAACAGCGAAAAGCAAACTCCCGCGCGGATCCACCAAGGTGAGGCGTGTCAGGAGGCTCGACTTCGGAACTTCCGAAGACCAAGAAAAGATGCCCGAGAAAATCCCCGGAACTCATCCCTGACGATACCACTCCGACGGGGCAGAAGAAAACGACGGGCAACCTTCCACCTCCCGCAAGGGACAACGAAGGAGACGACGTCGAAAGAATCAATCTGGATATCAGCGATCAATCGGACCCGTCCGACGAAGACGCCGACCTCCACCACAGAAGGACTCGAAGTCAGTCAGCTCGACTGGCGGCAGCCTTCGAAAAACCCATGACAGAAGAGGAAGAAGACCTCTACTGGTCAGAGCAAGAAAGGTTGGCTGAGGACCAGACTCGGGCCTATCGCAGCCAACGTAGACAAAGGAGCGCGAACGGCGCCAACGAAATCCACGATTTGCGCGAGTACATCGCCAAAACTGCAGCCGAGGTGAAAGCGGTAAAATCGCAGATTCACCACGCGACCAGCACTGCCCCCGAGATCGACCTGCTCCTCGAGGAATCGAGAAAAACTCCGTTCACCTCTCGAATCACGGACGCACGAGTCTCAGATCCTGGGAAAATAAAGCTTCCCACCTACGATGGAACCACAGATCCAAAGGCACATCTGCAGTCTTTCCAGATTGCGATGGCAAGGTCTAAACTTCCGGAGCGGGAAAAGGACATCGGCTGCTGTCTCCTATTCGTCGAGAACCTCAGAGGTGCTGCGCTCGAGTGGTTCTCACACTTGAAAAGAAACTCCATCGGAAGTTTCCGCCAGCTTGCTTCGGCTTTTCTGAAGCAATTCTCCATGTTCATGGACAGGGAAACTTCCGACGTAGACCTTTGGAGTCTAATTCAAAAGGAAGACGAACCGCTCCGCGACTACATAAGGAGGTTCAAACTCGTGATGTCCAGGGTAACAGGCCTCAGCGACAGAGTCGCCATCGACGCCCTGAGGAAAAACCTCTGGTACAAATCGAAATTCCGAAAGTGGATTTCTCTGGAAAGGCCACGCACCATCCAGGACACTCTCCACAAGGCAACGGATTTCATCATCATGGAAGAAGAGATGAAAATCCTAGCGCAAAAGCATGGACCGCCGAAAGCATCCGGCAAGAAGAAAACCTCTCGTAACGACAAGTACGTCCATCACGAAGGGGAAGACGTCCAAGGCGAGCATAACTACGCCGTCAATTCCGAACAAGGAAGGACCGCCGGAAACACTTGGACGCGGAACTCGTACAAGGACAATTCCAGCTGCGAGTTCCATCAGACGAGAGGTCACTCCACCGCCAACTGCAAAGTCCTCGGCGCTAGACTCATTATGAAGCTGCTTGACGGCAAACTAGCAACGGTCAAGAGCATGAAAGACCTGATCCTAGATTCTGACCGTCCGCCGAAGACCGACGGAGCCAATCCCGAGAATAACGCTCCTGGAACTCAATCGGGCGAAAAACGCGAACGGAGACAAGACGGCGAAGGAAACAACAACAACCGCCAAAGGATCAACATGGTCATCGGAGGATCGCATTTTTACCAGGACTCCGTTTCGTCAATCAAAGCCTACGGACGGAAGGCCGAGACAAGCCCCGGATGGTGTCCAGAGGACGACGTTCCCAATCACGCAATCACCTTCGAGGAACAGGATACGACCGGACTCGATAAACCCCACTACGATCCTCTGGTCATCGACTTGGTGATTCAGGATCTCGAAGTCGGCCGCATCCTCATCGACACAGGAAGCACGGTCAATATCATGTTCCGCGACACTCTGCAGAGGATGAACATACCCCTCGGAGAAGTCATCCCAGAACCAAGACCATTGACTGGATTCTCGGGCGTCACGTCCATGACCCTCGGAAAAATCAGACTCCCGGTCATGGCTAAAGAAGTCACAAAGATCGTCGAATTCGCGGTAGTGGATAACCCGGCTATCTATAACGCCATAATGGGAACTCCTTGGATAAACGCCATGAAGGCAGTCCCGTCCACTTACCACCTCGGCGTCAAGTTTCCAACACCAACTGGAACGGCGGTAATCTGGGGAAGCCAAAAACAGTCGCGACTCTGCTTCCTAGCCGAACATAAACTTCGCAGCAATCGGAACGCCCCAGTAGCTAACCCGAAGCGAACCAAGAAGAACCTGAGTATCTCCGAGAACTCAGCAAAAAAACAACTCGGATTTGTCCGAACAGGCCACGACTCAGGACAGCGGGAAAATCCTCGAGTCCATCGCCGAGAAAACGGATGACCTAACTCCAACGCGACCGCCGACTTAGCCGAAACAGTCAAGGCGCCGGAAATCGTGGAGTAGTAGCAACCGCGACAGGAACAGAACTACGAGATGGCTTGATCCTCGCAAGAGGTACGTAGGCAGCTCGTCGCAACCCGACGAGTTCAGCTATCCCCTCACCAAAAAGGGGGGGGGGAGATGGGAACAACATCCTTGTACTCCCGCAAAAAATACTTTTCACATGTACTCTACCTTATAAATTTTTCAATTCAAATGCTTACTCAACGCATAAACATTACGGAAAACGAAAATCATATCTTTGAGGAACGCGAGACGTCGTTAGTTCCCAAAAGTCTTGATTCTCCATTCTCCTCCAAACAGTCCATCCGCGACTCTAAAAACTCTACAAACAGTCCATCCGCGACTCTAAAAATCTATCGCTTCCGCGACTTTCGTTTCGATTGGCCCCGACGGAAAAACATAGAAACGTTTCACTCAATCAAATTCGTAGTCTGGCTTCTAACGAAGTCCTCTTGCATCCGACAAGGATATCATAGCGCGCTATACAAAAAATCCAAATTTTGGTTAGCTCTTCGTAAAGGAAGTAGCTCGACTCGTATCCAAACGAATCATATAAGCCGATAAGCACTTCGCAGATTCTAAAACGGTACGAGTCAGGTCGAAATCGCAAACAAGCAAAACGAAAGCCGATTTGTCATCGCACAGCTTCAGTCCGAAAGTAGACCTAGGTCTTGCCCTAAACCCGGCCTTGCTGGTATCTAAGACATCTCATAGGCATAAGTATCCAGAATACGAGATCCCAAAATTTGCCTCTTATCGCTTACAAACCTAACGTTCGCTACAAAGTAACCTACGGATCTAGCGACAAAAAAAAGAGATTGAATGCGAAGTGACTACACGTATTCAAACCCTCTACACTTGACGAAAGTATAAATCAAAACGCATAATTCATAAAAGCATTTATAACAGGGATTCAAAGCCACCAACGGCAATCCCGAGAAAACACAAAGTCACGCGACCTCCTAAGGGTCGCAACACATACCAAAACGGCCACACTTGGCCTATCACAAATTATAATCAAATGCATAACAGTCGGTTAGAGATATTCCGACGAAGAGTCGGGCTGGTCGACCTCTTCACCCCCGTCGCCTGCATTTGAACCCTCGCCTACATCCGCCATCTTCCGAGACTTGGATAGGATTCCACAGTTCTCGAATTCTCCCTTCGATCGGAGGAACAAAGGATTCGGCGTTGGCACATATTCTCATCGAGCCATCCATCGTGGCAAGTTCGCCGAAAGAGAGAAGTCCTCACGCTGCATCTTGTGAGAGTACCGACCGAACCACGACACTCGCGAAAATCGCCTACAAAGTCCTGAGCCTCTTTGTACGCTTCGAACTCGGTAGAAAAAATTTCGGCCCTTCGGTTCAGCTCGCGGCAGCTCTTCTCCGTCCGCTCCTTTCCGCACGAACGAGGGCTCGAGCCTGGACCTTGGCTTGCCGGCGATTTTGCTCCTCCACCTCCAACCGATACTTAGCAAATTCCCTTTCCGTTTCCTCCGCTTTGAAACGGGCCAGCCGGGCAGTGCGGAAACTCCCATCGATCGATGCATTCCAAACTCTCCACGGCCTGCAAAGAAGCCAAGGTCAAATAAAAAGAAAAGAGGAGTTTACTCAAGTTTCAAAAACAAACCTCGTTGACCAAGCGAGCACCCTCCGCGGTCACCTTGTCCCTCTCCTCGTTGTCCACAAGACTCGTCACGGGAAAACGCGCGGAGGGAGTTCATCAAAGAAGTCACCCGGGGAGGAGCATCCT